>NC_056735.1:1728332020-1728439520 GCF_019279795.1 Protopterus annectens
TTCTGGCATTATTTTAATTTGTGGGGGTCTGGAAATGTGGGGAGAAAGATGGAGGATTCGTTCAGGGCAGTGATGACTGATGGAGTCTGGTAGAGTTTCTGGGTTGTTATACAGGTTAGACTTGGAGACATCCAGTCAATAATAGAACTAGTATTGGTAGGTTTATGGTGGAAAGTGGGAGATAAGATAAGTTGTGTATAGCCAAAAAGGTTAATGTAGTTGGTAGGGGAGTTAGAGCAGAGAGTAGACCAGCTGATGTTTTTACATCACCTAGTATTATGGTCTCATTGGGTATATGGTCTGGTCTGACATCCAGTTGAGAATCTGTTCAAGAAGAGGTATATTATCACCTGGTGAAATATAAATGGCAACAATTGTTATGGTTTTGTGAGTGTTAGGTTTAAAGTTAGCAATTAGAAGCTCAGCAGGGTAAAAGGGAGGAGGAGTGTTAACAAGGGGGGGTAAGGGTAATGAAGTCTACGTACAGAATAGCAACTCCACGTTCCTTTTTCTGTGTTCTATCAAGGTGTAGGATGTTCTATCCTGGGGGCAGAAGTTCATTGTCTGTGTTGTGTCTTGGTTTAATCCAAGTCTCAGAAAGAGTAACTATGTAGGGGAGTATTGAGCTATCCATGAGTGAAATCCTGTTACCTTGTTAAGGATACTGTGGATGTTGATGGAGTTGGAGGAGAGATGTTTTGGAGGTAGGTTAGGAGTGAACATAGAGGGATTTGTGGGGGAGTGGAAGGAGCAGGTAAGTTAGTTTGATGACCAGGATTAGGATGAACATCTCCAGAGAGTAGAAGGGTGTTAAAAAGTTTGAGGGGGAATAATTTACAGGTAGAATGGAAAGAGACTTGTTTTGTTCTGTAGAGTAGATAGGCAATAGGAGGCAGTTTGATTTTGGGCAGAGTAAATTATGTACAGAAGAAAAGTGAGGGTGATATGGAATGGCAGTAGTGGGTTTCGAAGTGCATGATGGTGTGAGAGGATGTTGGAGAGCAGGATAGGTGGATTAGTTGAGTGTGGTATGAGGTTAGGTTATAGAAGAGTCGATATGATGAAGGGGTGTAAAGAGGATGAAGGAGGAGTAATAGGCATATTGATAGTTTGTGTAATAGTGGAGAAAAAACGGGGAGTGTGAGTAAAAGAAGGTGAATTTACCCAGTCACCTAAAACCGGGGTGCTGGGTTGCATCTTGAGTGATTCAAGTAGATCCAAGTGTGCAGTGTGGGTATCCTAGTTCATGGAGGGGGTCTTGTAACTGGCAGTAAATTGGAGAGAGGGGTCTTGCAGTCAATTGGACCTGGATTAGTTCAAAGGAGTCATTTTGTTTAACCAATGTAGACCTGTATTTATTTTTGAATATTGATAGTCCACTTCCTTTAGTTCTCACACTTTCAGTTTGTGATCTGAATGTGTGGAAGGCATTATAACCTCGTATGGCCAGGGTGCTTTCTATGGCATCAAACCAAGTCTCTGTGACTGCACAGATATCAGCATCTTCTAATGTGAGGGCTGCTTCTATGAGTGCCGTTTTAGGTTTAGACTCCTAGTGTTTAGCCACATAACCTTGAGGTTGCTTTTTGAAGATATTTTTACATCGGGAATTTTGTTGCGACATTGCCTGAAAAAAGCACTGTGGGGAAGGCAAGAGCTTTATATAGTAACCAAAATCCCAGAGGAGACTGAAGACCATCTCTGGCAAAGCAGCGTAGTCTATTTACCATATCATCCCAGGCTGACACATCCTGAATCTCCTTAGAATAACGCCAGAATCTAAGCCAATTATTAAAGTCTGTTGTTTTTTTGTTTATATTCTGGTATCATCTTAGGTGAAGGTAGTATGCTCCTCAAGGCTGGGGACATACCTGCCTAAGACACACATTCAGAGAGCTCAGTCATTTCTCTCTTCATGTAGTCCATTGAGGTATGTCTCAAGTCATTCACACCAACATCAACTATGACCGAGTCATAACGGTACTTGTGGAGAGGCTTGAGTCCGTGTGTGAGCTGGCAGATGCTGGTACCTGATAGACAGCTGACCATAACCTTCTCCTTGTCCAGGCTGGTGAGTGGGACATTGGTGTGTCTCACTATGGAGTCACTATGACCAGAAAATTTGGTTTAGATGTGCTTTGCTTTGAGGGCTTTTTTGGTGACACTTGTGCTTGTGGTTTTGTGTATTGAGTTCTGTAGGTACTGTTAAGGGTAGCATGTTTGTGTTTCTGAGGTCTTTGGTGTTTAGGTACATTTCTGGTGATTGCCTCCACGTATGGTGGTTTGTGGTGAGAGCGTGGTTTGTGCAGGAGGTGTAGTATGTGGCCTTGACAACCTGTTCAGTCTCGCTGTTCTATGAATGAGAGAGCAAAGATTCAAAGTTCTTAGTGCATATGCATCTCACAAATTGAGCTTGAGTGGTTTAGGAGTAGTGTGTTGTCGGCGTACATGAGGCAATTGCTACACTGCCTCAGGATACCCATGTCAATCAGACTGGCAGGAGAAATAGAGGAGAGCTTGACCATCCATAATACTAGGTGTCATTTTGTTACTTTAATGAGAAAGATGTGGTTTAATTGGGAGTTTAATGCTGGGCCTATACTATTGGGACTCTCGAGGGGTACGAGACTATTAGGGATTAGGAGATTTCAGTTGGTGACAAATGCTGTAGAAAGCCAAGCTGAGGTGCTGTATGAGCAGCTAAGCACAATTTAAGGGACTCCTCTGTTGAAGCATGGGCAGCTCTTAAGGGAAAATAAATCTACTTTAGCTTTTGCTTCTATAACCGCCACCATTGTGCATTGCTGTTCAAAGGTGCACTATGCGCAAACAGATGCTTCTCGGATTGGTCAGATGAAGCTAGAGCAGTGGGTGGTCCCCCAACTCTCTGGGGCTTTGTTAAAACAGACACAAACCTGTGCAAATGCGGGCCTTATGTAGCAACTTTGAGAACCCTTTTTAAACAAGTTAAGCAATTTTCAAACAAGCTGGCCAATGGAAATGCTCAATACTGAGCCTTATTCCAACAGTCTCCAACTCAGATGGGTCCTTTGCTACACTCTTCTGCCGCAAGGGTCCCTCTTAATGTAAGATAACTAGTTTTAATGTTTGGATAATGCCAAACAGTCTAGTGTCAGCAAATCTGAATCTAGCCTATGCTATAAAATTCACAACTACTAGAAAATGCAAAGTGCAGGAAAAACGGTCTGAAACAACAAAACAGTTCAGTAATGCACTATTTAAATGTGCAGTACAGTGAATAAAAATTCTTATTTGCTGTAGATTTCAAAGGATACCTTGGATTTTGTTTGGATTCACTGCAGAGATCAGTGAGAGCACACCAATCCTAGAGCAGCAGATCCTGTAAACAGAGCAAAGGTCTTTGCAAATGTGCTGCCTAAATACAAACTAAGTTAAGCAGTTTTCAAACAAGCTGGCCAATGGACATTCTCAATACTGAGCCTTATTCGAACAATCTCCAACTCACATGGGTCCTTTGCTACACTCTTCTGCCACAAATGTGGAGGGGCCCCTATTTAATGTAAGATGACTGGTTTTAGTGCTGAGATATTGCCAAACAGTCAATATTCAGCAAATCTGAATCTAGCCTGTGATATATAAAATGCACGAGTACTAATGTCTTTAAAACACTCTGACTCAAGACTCCTTTATAAAATACCTTAGCTCAATCCTTCCATCATACAATTCATTTGTTTTTGATTTTTATAATACCTTTATTTTTCTTACTGCCCAGCATTTCTAATTTAGTAATACATCCATCCACAACCCCTATTTCCCATTTTTGCACGTGGGGTTAGGTTGTCACTTCAACAGTGGCAACCATCTAGAGCCAGTGTTTACACTGCTGGCTAGCCCTGACGCTGTAGTTTTTCCACAACACACACTCAGACCTGTGGCCAATTTAGAGTGTCCAGTCCACCTACTGCATGTAGTAAAATGACCAGTCCGTACCAGGAGAAAAATCAGCTTTATTGCAAAATCCACCACTGACTAAGCACTTTCACCCACCATTGGGCTTGTTCAGAGTCAATGAACAGCACTAAAAACATAATTTAAATAGTAAATTCACAGTGAATCACCTGAGTACCCTAAAATCAATTAAACATTAATCATTCAATGGCCAAGTCAACATTTGTAGTCTTATGGTGCTGAAACCACATTACAAAGTAAACCCTTTTCAATATGTGAATAATGTTCTACCATGTTGATAGATGCAACACAATAACCTAATAGCGTTTTATAGAAATAATAGTAATAAATGTAAATAATCATATAATAATATGTAATTAAACAAACTGTGAATTGAATTTTAATATACAAGCTGCAGAAATGCAGTCATTAATGTCTGGTGCTTTTGAAGCATCCAGTGGTAACTGCCACAGGCATTCTCTAACTTCTAAAAGGGTTTTAAAGTCACCCCCAAAATCTTTCATAGATAACATGTCAATAACAAAAAATAAAAAATAAATTATAATTAGTACACACAATACTGTGATTAAATAAGGCATTTGTGGTTTTCTTATTCTTAATGTCCCTATTATGTTCCAAAATATGAAGTCTTAAGTTTTCTTGTGGTCATCCCTACATAGAATGCAGTACATGACAGGCAGGTAGCCACATACATAACCATTTTAGTATTGCAGTTACAATGTCCTGGACATCTTAAGGTTCTTTTATAACTGCAGATTTGTACATAATGTCCATCATTGGTGTATTTGCATGCACTGCATGTACTGCATTTACTCGTGTGAGGGTCTGTTATTTTGACTAATAGAATTTTTCTCAAACAGTTCTTTCAAGTTAGACCCTCCGCTATTAATAAACTTCAGGGAAGTTCCTATTATATCCTTGATATCTTGTGTAAAAAATATATATATATATATATGTTTTTTGCCTCTTGAATGAGGCTTAATGGTAACAAGATACATTTTAAGCTTTTCCTAATTAGAGAATTAAATTAAGTGAAACAGCTAAAAATAAAAGGAGGGGATAGTGGAGTGCCACTTCAATCAGCATGGGATGTGGAAATAAGAGGAATCAGTCGAGGCAGGCTTGAATTTTGTTAGGAAATCCACCCCATATCATAGCCATGGTCTGTTATAAGTAAGATTTGATATTAAGCAGTATGCAAAGGCAAGTACATTTCATCTATTGGCTACATTTTCTTCATGGTGTGTCTTAGTTTAGTCTTTGAGACCCAAGTTTCAGAAGTGTCCACTTAATAAAAGCATTAGCATCTCCTCTAGATCCCCCCAAAAAATTTAAACTTCCCCTTTAATCACCTCTTATTTATTCCATTATTGGATGATCCTTTTTTGCATGTTTTTGTTAAAATATGTCTCAGTCTGAGAGGCTACAGAGATTCCTAACAAAAGACAAATGGCTTCAAGACCCTCAATTAGCTGGAAAGATTAGCATCTCTCTTCCTGTACCTTGTCTGTTAAGACTTTGCATCAGTGATTTTTGTCTAGCGTTCTGAACCTTGAAAGACTTAACTCGACTTGATTTCCTGTTCTTCCACACAACAGATGGCTCACCTACCAAGCAAAGGACCCAAACTATAAACCAATGAGACATATTGGTGTGATGGATTTATACCACAGCAATATCCCCACCTCTGAACAAACTTCCACTCTATATGAAGCAGTGTAGCACCATTGCCGCCTTCAAGATAAACCTTGATAATTGTGTGGGTAACTTCAAGAGGTCATCCTATACATCACTGTTGTAGTATTCTAAACAGAAAGGATCTCCCACTCAGGGCAGCCCAATGCTTGGCTAGTATACAAAAGCCTAATGATCTTGTATGCACCGTACATCACACTTATGCTCCCTGCACAGAATGTAAGACATAAAATGGATATACAGACACAACTACCCAGTACTACTATGCCACCAGTTCGAACGCCATTATTGCTAGCTGTTCGGAATGCCTTGTAGCTTTACTGAACACTTAGCCATCCAGTATCTGGCCAGGGGCAATCACCTCACACAGTACAAGGGGTCTGTCTCATCCATCCTCACTTGTCCACTCTTCAGCTGATATTGTGGTTGCAGGGTTTTGATCCCTTTTAGGCACCTCTTTTCTGAGGATGTGCTATGGGTTTTACGGGAGGCAAGGAAACCCTCAATCAGAAAATCTTGTCTGTCCAAATGAAAAAGATTTTCTGTCTGGTGGCATGCTCATAACTTGGACTCTTGTTCAGTGAGGGTCTCTCTGGTCCTCTCATTTGTCCGAGTAGCTTCAGTCTGGCCTATTTTTCTGTTAAGGCCCATTTATCAAACATTTTTACTCATCTGCCCTTGAATACTCCCTTGGCTTCTCATTTTGAGTTCAAACAAATACTTAAAGGTGTCCTGCATATTAGACCTCCACGGAAACTTATTCCTTCTCCTTGGGACCTTGTTTCGTAAGAACTGACTCATGCTTCTTTTGAGCCTGCAGATTCTGCCTCTTTGCAACATTGCACCTGGAAGATTGTCTTGCTGCTGTCTCACTCTTCTGCTCAGAGGGTTTCTGAGTTCCTGCCTCTTATGGCCAGGTTTCCTTTTTTGGTTTTCACAGGGACAAGGGTGTCCCTTCATAATAATCCTCTTCTTATGCCCAAGGTAGGAAATGAGTTGTACTTGAATCAGTCTGTACAACCCCCTTCCTTTTTCCCTTCTCAACCTGCCGCTAGTAAGAGGGTCCTGCATACTTTGGATTTGCATAGACAGCTCAGGTACTGCTTGGATAAAATCAAGGCCATTTATAAGTCTGATTAGCTTTTTTTGTTTTCTTTCATCCCAGGACATTGGGTTTGGCTGTTTATAAGCAAACCATCTACCCCTGGATATCTAAGGCCATTTCCTTTTGTTATACTTTTCATGGCATATCTTTGCTTCTGTTACAGCTTATCCGACAAGGGCTGTTGCCTCTCTTGGTGCCTTCTTCAAAAGGTTGGACACCAGTTACATCCTTGAAGCTGCTTACTTGGTGTCCAGTGCATACCTTTATTAAACGTTATAAGCTGGATATGGTTTCTTGGGTTATAGCAGGTTTTGCTGAAACCATTTTATTTTGGGTTTGTTGAGGGCTCTTCTTAGCTTTCCACCTCCCATTCTGCTTCTTGAGCTTTTTTACTCTTCCTTCGGTTTAGAATACTGCAACAGTGATATAGGACATAGTACAATTGTGTAGAATCTTACCATAACAGTAGATGTCCTTCTCTTCAATATTGCAGTTTTTGCTCCCACCCATTAAACCCCTCTTGTTTGTTCTACATTTTGTTTGATTCCCTTCTGGCTGAGGGTTTCCCCTTTTTCCTTCTGCATTTTTATCATATGGGTGTGCATAGACTCCTTTGTCCTGTGGAGACTATTCTCTTCTAGGGCAATTCAGTTCTGAGTAGTTGCATCTGTACATTCCTTTTATGCCCTGTGTTCTGTGGGAGGAGCAGAAGTGTGGTGTATGGCGCATACAAGAACATTAGGCATTTGTATACTGGCCAAGTGTTTGGCTGCCCTAGGCAGTGGATCCCTTCTGTTTAGAATAATGCAGCAGTGTAGAGTAAGACATATACTGTTATGGTAAGATTTTACACAACTATACTTTCTCTCCCAGCCTCTTGTGTTGCCCTCCTTGAGGCTGGAAGGGAACCTTTTGAATATTGTTTATTGGTCAGACTTGTAAAGCTCTGTAGACTGATTGTCCAGTACTTGCCTATTCCTTTAGAGCTGAAGCACATCATACTGTTTGCAGAAATACTTTTGCACCCTTGCTGTTACTGAAGACAGATGGGCATTGGCCAGAGTCTGGGTTCATGTCTTAAGCAGAAATTATTTTTTATCTTGAAAATATATAGTGTAGTGTCCTCTGTTTGCTTATTATTTTTAGAAGAGGTTAGTGAGAGCAGCAATATTAGACTTTCATTCTATTGGCTGCTTGAAGATCATACCAAGGTATTTTGCATGTTGTACCTCCAGTATTCAGGCTGTGTATGCAGTTTATTTCCTTTCATACTACTGAAAACATAAAGCATAACAGGCATAAATATAGGACAATCTAGTGTCATAGATGTAGGTAAAGGTCATGAAAATTGTATCTCTTATGTGATAGTGTATCCAATTCATCCCATAGGACTGCTAGCCACAGGCTGTAGTCTTATTTCACCTTTAAAACTTTCTCAAGATCCCCACATGCACACGCTGTCAAAGAAACTGACCCAGGCTTGTCTTCACTATGCAAAAACAAATAAAATTTCATCTGAAGTAGTTAACTTCATTTTATCTGCAGCCTGTGGGTATTCAGATCCATATTGGATTTGAGCCGGCAACTTTACAAGCATCTGCTCTGAGCTCCAAGCCCCCCCCCCTTACTCATAACCCATCGCCATCTCCTGCCTTTCCTCAGATCTCGTTTGCCACTTTGTGCATCAGCATCGTGGTCTCCGTAGCTGTGAGCCTTAGGGTTGTTGTAAGTGCCTTTTAGTATATTTTTGTGTGTAGTGAGAGTTTTCAGTTAGATCCCTTTCCTTCCCCTAAACGCTTGTTCGTCGGTTAAAAAAAAAGTTTTTAGTTTTAAGTAGTTATAGTGTAGGCCCTTCCCTATAGGTGTGCGTGGTCATAGTGTGTTGGGGTTTGGTAGGTGTGGCTGTGTGTGTATGAAATGTCTGATCAGCCTAAACCTACGTTCAAAAAATGCAGAGTGCGGCCATAAGCTTTCACCAGCGGATGGTCACACTCTGTGTTTTTTGCTTGGGCATTCCCTATTTATCTGTCCAGTGCAGTGTGTGTGCTGGATTTAATCTGAGGGCCCTGAAGGATAGGAAGGCTAAATTGGTGGCTAGAGGCATGCTCCCTGCTTCCACACTGGACTCTTCAGCCTTGGCTTCTTCAACTCCCGCCCAACCCCCCCCCCCCAACCCCCCAGGCTGGGACTCACCCTCCCACTAGATTTGCTGAAGGGGATGCCAAAGGGAGAGAAGAAAAAAAGAGACAGGAGAGACAGAGAAAAGAAAGGGGATAAGCCCTGTAAATGGTCTCCAGATCGGGAGCCCTTCCCTAGCCTGCCTTCCAAGGTACCGAGACCTGTGTCTCCTTGGCTCCACTTCCCCAGATTCTCCCCAGAGCCGACAGAACCTTCGGAGCCGAGACCTTCATCCAGGTGGTCTCAGCGACCAGCCAGATCAGAGTCTGTTGCTTCCTCGTGCTCGACTCAGTCTCTCTGAAATGGACATGATGATGAGATTTATTCGGACCCAAATCCAGATGGGAGTCTTGCCAGGCCCCTCTCCCTCTGGGTGGGGGACCTCCATGCCCTTCTTTCATCTGATTTCTCCTTCCCTGATCCGGCCTGTGGTTTCAGATTTTATGGATCTGAGGATCATTGTTGCTGGGGATTTGGCACTGATGGTTCTTCCAACTTAGTCTCTGGCGATTACCTTGAGTTCCTCAGATCTGACCAGTTCGGATCCGAGCAGCTCTTGGAGCCGGGGATGGAGGTGTCTTCAGCTCTGACTTTGTCTGATCAGAGCCGTTCCTACGGAGCTCCGGCTACCCTAGTCTCGGCCCCAATCCTCACGGCGGACCTGGGGGGGGGAGCTTCCTCCTTGGGTGCTAAGGAGGTGGGCTCCCCATCAGTGTTTGATGTGGTGGAGAGGGTTCTCTCCCAAGGATCGAGACCCCAGCCTATTTCCTTGGATTCCACTCAGACTTCCTCGGATTCAGTTACTACTCCCTTCAGCTTGTCTCAGGGACAGCCCATGCTAGAGGAGCCCCAGGCGGTTCCCCTGGAGGAACCCTCCGCGACTCACAAGCCCTCTTCAGAGAGTCCCAATTAAGAGGGTCCTTGTAAGCACACATGCAAAAGGAGATACCTGGACTCCCCTGAGTCCTTCACAGAAGACACTGATTTAGATGGAGAATGTTCCCCCAGGTCACCTCCCGAGGATGTCTCCTTTGGAGATGACATGGTGATCCTCTGCCAGAGGGGAGGTTGGTCAGCCCCAAAACCTTCTACGGATGAATCAGTGTTCCTGGAGGCTTTTGGCATGGGCCCATATACGTCCTGGATGTCCCCACCAGCAGATCCCTTGGTGGATCTTATCACCACGAGGGCATGGAAGGAGCCTGACACCATAGAGCCCATACCTAAATGCCTGGACAAGATCCTTTCTCCACCCTCGGACAGACAGGCCTGGTATAAGGAATCCCCTGTGGATGCTATGGTGGTTGCAGGAGCCACCAAGAGGGAACTCGCTCAGGAAAGTTCCTTGATCCACTCTTCAGACAAGGAGTCCTGGATGGTGGATCGATTTGGGAAGCTAGTATATTCAGCGATGTTTTCCATCCGTGCACTGAACTATTTGGCACACGTTATACAACTGCAGTGAGACCTAGTCATGAGTTAGCTGAGTCGCCCCCAGAGTCTTTGTCGCAGGAGGACAGGCGTCTGTTCTCCATGAAAATGTCTACTCTGAAGTTCGTATCAAACACGTCCATGTGCCTTCTTTCCCACGCTACGGAAGGAGCAGCTAGGGCTGCTGGGACCGGTGTAGCTATGAGGCGACATGCTTGGCTCAGACTGTCAATTTGTGGACCCCTTCAAGGAGTCTTTCACGAATGCTCCCTTTGATGGCTCTTTCCTCCTTTTTGGGAAGACTGTATGTGACACCCTTATCCAGAGTGAAAAAGATGGGAAAACCTTGTCTGCCATCGGATTCCGCTTCTCTAGTCCTCGAAGATCCTTTTGCAGGAGTCAGAGTGCAAAAGATGTGGTTCCAAAAATCACAGTTTTCCCGGAACTCTCAGGACAACTTGTCCCCTAGAGGCAGAGGGGGACATGACAGATGCTGTCCCAGAGGCAGAGGGGGTCCGAGAAACTTTAGGTCTAGGGAGCCTTTCTCGGACAGGCCTATGCAGCAGCTCTGAGGGGTTGCCTGACTGTCCTACTCTGGAGGCAGTCGGGGGAAGATTATCATTGCACCCAATGGTGTGGGAGTCCATAACTGCAGATCTGTTGGGTGCTTCAAATAATATCTAGAGGCTACACCATCTCTTATCTTGCCCCTCCAATCCATCCAAATCGCCTCCCAGATGTCCCACCCGCTCAAAGGGAGATTGCAGCGCTAGAGATTTCCAAGCTGCTTCACAAATGAGCCATCAAACCGGTCCCCCCTATCAGTCCAGGTCAAACGTTTACTCCAGGTTCTTTTTAGTGCCAAAAAAGACTGGGGACCTCAAACCCATTTTGGACCTGTCAACCTTAAACCTGGCTGTTGCCAAACAGAAATTCCAGATGGTCACCCTGCAGTCCATTTTACCTTATCTTCGAGAATGCGACTGGATGTGCTCAATAGCCCTCCAGGATGCTTACTACCATATCAAGATCCTCAGAAGCACCAGGAGATTTCTTCTCTTCTGGCTGGGAGCCAGTCATTTCCAGTTCAGAGCCCTACCCTTCAGTCTCACCACATCTCCCAGGGTGTTTACCAATGTAATGGCAGTTGTGGCAGCTCACCTGAGGCTTCAGGGGATTCAGGTATTCCCTTACCTAGATGATTGGCTCCTTGCTGCTTCCACCAATCATCGTCTTTGCCAAACCAGAGACTCCTTCCTTCATCTGGCAGACCTGCTAGGGATTACTATCAGTGTTTCCAAGTCCCTCTTGGACCCAGGACGGATCTTGGACTTTATTGGGGCACGCTGGACACCCTTCGACTGAAAGTCTAACTCCAGACAGGGTCCAGAGTCTACGGGCTCATGTGTTGTTAGTTCTTGGCCCCATGTTACCGAAGGTGGGTGACATTCTCAGAGCCCTGGGCTCTATGGTTGCAGCAATCTCTATCCTCCCCTGCGCGCATCTTCACATGCGGGCTCTTCAATGGACTCTAGCCATACAGTGGTCTTGGCTAGATCTCCCCATGGAATATCCAATTCAAGTCAGCAAAGCCTGCTGGGTGTCCCTCCTCTGCTGGCTTCGATCCCTGGAGATTGCAGTGGGACACCCATTCATTTCACCCACAGCCCAAGCCACAGTGACCACGGACACCTCCCAGCTCAGGGGGGGGGGTATTATCTGGGGTGGACGGTCCAAGGCATGTGGTCCAAGACAGAGACCAGATTGCACATAAATGTTCTGGAGATGAAAGCAGTGCTTTTACGTTGCAAGCCTTCCACACTGTTCTTCCTCCGGGGGCTATTGCATTTCAGTCAGACATGTCTGTTGTCTGGTACATCATCAAACAGGGAGGAACCAGATCTTACACTCCTGTATCACGAGGGCATGAGAGTGTGGGAGTGGGCGATCTCCACCAGTCAGTTTCTGATTGCAACGCACATCCCAGGATGCTCCCAACATTTTAGCGGACAGATTGAGTTGGGCTATTCTAATGCCTTATGAGTGGTCTCTGAAACAGTCTATAGCGGAGGAGATATTCCTTGTGTGGGGATAGCCTTGCTGTGATCTCTTCGCATCTCCTTCCAACACGAAGTGCAGAGAGTTCTTTGCTCTGATTCCCTCACCAGGGGATCCCCCTAGAGATGCTCTAGTCCATGCTTGGCCTCCCAGGTTACTGTATGCTTATCCCCCATTACCACTCATTCCAAAGTTTCTTCAGAAAGCTTGTCGACTGGAAAGTGATCCTCAGTGCCCCGTTCTGGCCTCAAGTGCGATTCCCCTCCTCTGGTCTCATGTTCTAGCTCTTCATTGGATTCTGGATTGCTGCCTGGATCTCATTTCTCACCCCTCAGGCACATGTCCACCCAACCTGGACAGCCTCAAGCTGACAGCTTGGTTGCTGCAGTTCCCTTGATTGTCAGGACTCCAGGTCATTCGTCTTCAGTGAAAACTATTCTGATGGCATCTCATAATGCTTCCACTAGGAAGATTTGCCGCAGTAAATGGAAACTATTCTCTATTTGGGCTTCTCAGAGAAACCTGGATCCTTTTTCAGCCCCTGTCTCTGCAGTGTTGGATTTTTTTAGACAGCAGTTTTCAGCAAGGGGTTAGTTCCTCCACTGTGCAACTGGCAGCTATTTCAAATTTCCACATTGGCGAAAACATGAATACCCTGGCCTCTTCTAGACTGTGTAAGGCTTTTCTTAAAGGCACCTTTCTTTTGCGTCCTCCAGTTAAGGACTGTGTTCCTCCTTGAGACCTTACCTTTGTTCTCCAGGCTTTAGTTGCTCCCCATTTGAACCTGCAGCATCAATAGATTTGAAGTTCTTATCCTGGAAGACAGCCTTCCTAGTGGCCATTACATCAGCAAGAAGGATTTCTGAGCTTTAGGCTTTGTCTGCCATGCCCTCTTACTTGATCCCTCCATAAGGACATGGTTTCTCTCCATACAAACCCTTCTTTCTTACCAAAAGTGGCTTTTGAATCAAACATTAATCAAACAATTAACCTGCCTGTTTTCTTTCCAAATTTTCAGAACAAGGGTGAATATAAACTGCATTTACTAGATGTTCATAGACAACTTTGTTTTTATTTACACAGAACGAAGCCCTTCCATAAGTCTGACCAGTTATTAGTGTCTTTTTCTAAGCCGTTTTTGGGTAAAGCCATCTCCAAGGTTTCCTTAGCTAGATGGATTACACTATGTATTTTGCAAATTTACAAAGACAAAGGTTTGTCTCCACCTGGTCCTGTTAAAGCTCATTCTGCCAGGTCTATGGTGACTTCTGCTGCCTTTTGGTCTAGGGCCTCATTGGATGACATTTGTGCAGCAGCAACCTGGGCAAAGTCGCATACCTCCATTTCTCATTATAAGTTGGATTTGATCTCCAGAGGGGGAGCATCCTTCGGCTCTGTGGTGCTCAGGAATATCCTTCAATGAGGGCCTCCCAGGAGTTTGAGTAGCTCGGGACTCTGTCCCACATGTTGCAGATAAAATGAAGTTAACTACTTCAGATAAAGAAGTTATGTACTCACCATAACATTCCATCTGAGTAGTTATACTTATTTTTTCTGCAACCTTCCCACCCTCCTTCCCTCGAACCTTCTTATGAGATTTTCATGTATGGTTTATGCTAAGTTTAGTTGCTGATTGGTTTGAGTTGTGGCAAACTCTATTTGAGGGAAGGCAGGAGATGGTGATGGGTTATGGGTAAGGGAGAGGAGCTTGGAGCTCGGAGCAGATGCTTGTAATGTTGCAGACTTGGATCCGATATGGATCCGAATACCCACAGATTGCAGAAAAATTAAGTATAACTACTCAGATGGAATGTTATGGTGAGTACATAACTTCTTTTTTGGTACACTTTAATGTTTTATCTACTTTTTAGATTGTTTAGCTGCTGTCATGCTTGACTTTTTGTGTTTTAAAGTAGTAGTCAGTGTTGGAGCAGTGTTTAAGCATGGTTAGAAATGTGTTTATGTATCATTTGATATTGGACAACCTGATCCTGGAGGCACATAAAGGAACCCTTAAATAAGAATCCTACTTCATCCCACAGCTGAAGTGTCTAATATAGTAGATTGTTTTGGTAGGCATGCTTATGCTTCCAGCGTGTCTTCTTAGGACACTAAACTGTTCAACAGAAGAATGTCTGTGATGTTGAAGTTATCACATAGGAAATTAGAGAAAGCAAGAATACTAGGTGGAAGCTATAATGTGTCTAATCTGTTCATGTGAATATACTTAATGCTTCCAGTAGAGTGCCTGAGTCTGGTATTGTCATATGTAGATATGTTTGGCTCAGCTGCTGCAGTTTTGCTGTCAGCTTTAACATGTTTTTCACCAGCACCCTCCTTTGAAGGCCGAGAACCATTTGGTTTGCAGGTGAAAGCCGACCTGCAGAACGGCAAGCAGGAAGGTACACAGTCTTTCCTACCTGTTAGGATCGGGTGTATATTGCGTTAAGTTCGAACATCATATGGTGGACACCATATGATCGAACCTTTAAAAGTTTGAACATTTCAACGGAGATCTCTGTATAGTGCAGAATGGGGAGATTTCCCTTTCCTGCACTGTAGTGCAATATCAGAGTTGGTATATTTAAAGATCGAGGTGCAGAGGGGCTTGCCCCTTGCTTAAAATGGTCAGGTAGGTTTTTTCTGTTTATATTTTTTAGCTTTTCAAACTTTTTTAAAGTTCGATCATATGGCTTTGACCATATGATCGAACATTTAAAAGGTCAATAACGTAACATACACCCGTTAGGATCAAGTACTCTAGTCCTCAATGTACGGTATCCCACAACCAAAGGAGCCCCATGGACTTGTGGTTTAAGAAATCTCAGCGACAAGACTTCTCAGTGTTCTGACAGAACTCAATGTGGACATGGAGGTTTCCAGGATAGGCCATGTCTTTGAGCACTGGTGGCCAGCAGAGTCAAGGATTCTGCATTCTTCATTTGGGGTCTCTCAGCAGAACCCCTAGAGCCATCTTCAACTATTTAATTCTGGAGACAGTTGTGTCATATCTGGGTCTTACTTCCCTGTGTATCACACTTCATGCAGGACAACTGGATATAGGAAATTTGGAAATTATATCCAGAAGCTACAATATTCCTTTCTCTTGTCCCCCCCCCCCAATGCACTCACTTTTAGCTGAGCTCTCTTCTCCTTCCAGATGTCTCATTTTATAAGAAGACAGTGTCCAGAAAAGAAGTACTAACCCTCCTAGAAAAAAAAAAAAGCAATACAGGAGGGTCCATCAGACCAGAAAAGGTCCAGACAAATAATCAAGGTGTTTCTTGGTACTCAGAAAGATAAAGGATCCAAAACCTATTGTAGACCTCCATGGTTAAAGCAGTTTGGACAGAATATGATGTCCTTAATGTCACTGTTGCTGTTTTCCTAAAAGAAGGGATCTGCTGCCAAGAATAGCCCAATGCCTGGCCAGTATACCAAAACCTTGAGTACTTACAGGTACTGTACATCACGTGTGCTCCTCATGCAAGATGTAGGGGATAAAGGTGATGTATGGATGCACACTTTCAGAACAACTTTGCCACCCGTCCAAACTCCATCATTGAACATATGTCTGAATGCCTTTTTTTGTGTTGATTACTGATCCTTTTTACAGATAAGTGTCCTGTTGGTGTTTGTCCTCATTTTCTTTTTCTTTAGTATTGATTGGTTTCATGTCATCCAGAAAGGGAAAATGTCAGTGTGGGAGGCAGATTCCCCATAAAAATTGTCACGACCCAGTGCCTTTTTTGTTTGGGTGCTTCCCACGACCATACCAAGTGTTCTGTCTGCCAGGCTTTTGTCCCCAAGACCCTACCTGTTTATCTTACCTCCTTATCAATTTACATTGAAAACCACCATCTTCAGTTTTTGGCTCAAGGTGCTGTGGTGGCGTTTTCCCATCCCGTGGGTCAGCCGTCTGCCAAGAAAAAAATTTGGTCTGGTGCAGTTACTGTTCAGCCTCCCTTGGGACATCTCTCTTGAGTCTAGTAAAAGTCTGGAGGATTATCCAATGGTTACTTTGCATTTTTCTGCCACATCCCTGGCATGGATCCACCTTGTCACATGTCCTTGGAGGCTTTGCAAATGTCTGCCCCAGATGTTGAGGGGAACCTTAGTTGATTATATCCAAGGGACTGAGGGGGATTCCTCAGATTTTAGTGAAGGAGATCATCCATACTATGCTTATTGAGTGGTACCTAGGGTCTGACCCTCCTGGGGTGTTTCATGCTGATGTCCTGCAGAAGAAGAAACAAAAAATCTAAATTTCTCCTGCAGTTAAAGATCTATGAGAATGGCAGGATTTTACTCAGGGGTTGTTTAATACTTTGCTTTAAAGCCTCCTCAAGGGGTGTCTGTGCTAATCCTCCGTGGTCTTTTATGCCTCTTAAAAGACCTAGGGAGCTGGATTCCTCTAATAAGGATTAGGACTCTGAGGAAGAGTATTTAGCCTGCTCTTCTCAAATCCCTTCCCCCTTGGTTTATGATTAAGAGGAAGAGGGAGGATTCTGTTTCAGCTTCTCCTTTAGAGGAACTGTCTTCTGGAGACACTGTTACCCATATAATGGAACTTTTTTTACACGGGATTGCTCTCAAGTCTCTGATATTCAGAAAAGGTATTATGATCTCCTTCAGATGGAGTTTCCCAAACCACCTTCTGTTCCCTCTGTTTTGGCTGCACTCCTGGATAACTTTTTCAGCAGCTTCTGTGGCCCCTGATTTTCAGCCCTCAGTTCCCAAGTAACCTGACAGATGTTACAAGGTGCCTCATGAATGTAACTTTTTGTATAAATGCCCTTCTGTAGCATCTTTCTCTTCGGACAACCCCTTAAAATTAATTTCCCTCTACCAGGTTGCTTCCTTATAAAAGAATAGTAGGGTCATAGAAAGACTGTGCAAGAAGGATTATTCTGTTGCCACCTTATCTTTTAGAGCCAATAACTACCAGTCTGATATGACTAGGTATGTATTTTAGCCTTCCTTTCCCAGGTTTCTCTGGTTATTTCTTATCATCTTGACTCTGAGGGGAAGACTTCAGCCCTTTCCTTGTTGGGCTCCACCTCTCCAGTTTCCCACACTTCTGTTAAATGCAGTTATGATGCAGCTGATGTTTCATCCAGGGCTGCTGCATTTGATTGTTATGAGGCATTACCCATGGCTTCGTCTTTAGGGTCTACTTGGTGACATTAAGGCCAAATTGTTGGATGCTGTTTTCAACAATAAAAATATTTTTGGTACTGCTGCTGCTGACCTTTTAAGTCTCTTCAGGATAAGGGCAAGGCCTTACAGAAGTTGAAACATTTTTGTTTCTCCTATCCCTAGGTTTTAAGGGAATTACCTTTCCAAATCTGCTTTTTTGAGTATAGGCAGTCATGCCCTCTGCCCAAGGGTAAAAAAAGCTCTAGACATGTGCCTGCTGGTAAATAATTTGCTTCCCCTTTCCCCTCATCCAGTTCCCTTTATCCCTTCATCCTTCACTGTCCTTTCCAAACTGGTTCAGAGTCTCAACAGAGTCATGGGTTCTGTCTGTTATCTGTCAAGGTTACTTTATGGTTTGGAAATCCTTTCCTCCCTTTTTCAGAATTCCTCAACCTCCTCAGGAACAGCTTCCTTTTTCCCCAGAGGTGCCTCATTCTCTATTGGCCCAGGGCACTGTTCAAGCCATCACCACAGCCCTGGTAGGTTCCCAGGAAGGTGGGCACTTGGAGACCAATTGTAGATCTTTCCCAGCTCAACATCTTTCTCAAGATTCCTCCTTTTCAGATGTAGTCTCTTCAAACCTTATTTCATCATCTTCTTCTCTAGACCTTTCTGGTTACTGAATCTCAAGGATGCCTACCTTCATATCACCATCCATCCCCTTTTCAGGAAATATTTACATTTCTTTATTTTGTCTTTGCATTTTTAGTTCAATGCTTTGCCCTTTTGCCCCTCTACTGCCCCAAGGGGCTTCCCCAAATCCCTCCATCTTGTCATTTCTTTTTGCAGGAAGAGAGGAGAGGAGTTCAGATCTTTCCTTATCCAGACAATCTGCTCATTCAAGATTCTCCCCCAAGGCTCTGATTCAGGATCTCTAGTTTACCATTTCCCTGTTGCAGAGTCTGAGGCAAACCATACACTTTCAAAAATCATCTCTGGCCCCTTTTCTAGATCATGTTTTCCTTTAGTTGCAGACCATTCCAGTGCTGGCATCCCTACCTGCCTCAAAGGCCCTGTCTCTTTTCTAGTTTCCTCTTCTTCTGGAGTCAGTCATGGCTAGAGAATTTCTCAGGGTCCTCTGGTTCATGGCTTCTTCCATTCCCATGCTTTGTCTGGCCAGGCTACATATGAGAAAACTACAGTAGTACCTCAAGTCAGTGTGGCTTCATCATTGCCACCCCTTGGATTTCCCAGTCCCCTTTCTCCCTTACCTCGAACTTCAGTGGTAGATTTATTAGCTCTCTCTCAACCCAGGGTTTCCATCCAGGCACCAGCTCTGACTCGAGCTCTTTACAGACACCTCAGAGAGGGTGGGGGCCTCCTTCAGCTCTCTGAGGTTCATGGTCTCTTGCCTGTTAATCAAAAGCCAGACCACATCATTATAACTCAGTATAAAGAGGATGAGAGCTCTACTTCTAGCTCTTCAGGCTTTTCATTCCCTGTTTCATCCTGGGCCTCTCAAAATGTTCACAGACAACATCACAGTGGTATGGTATGTCAACAAGCAAGGGGTGCAAGGTCTTGTCTTCTTTTCAGACTGCCTGTTCAGGTCTGGGATCTAGCTGCCCAGTATCAAGTGATTCTAAAGGCAATTTGCATTCCCATGGAGCACAATCTAGTGGCAGACACCCTGAGAATGTCCGGCACACAAGCTCACGAATGGATGCCTCAGAGATGTGCTCCTGGACATTGTCCATCAGTGGAGCATTCCTCAGTTAGATCTATATTTTCTGTTCCAGAGTCCCAATTCCTTTGGCTTGGAAGGTGGATGCCCTGTCTTCCTTTGAAGAGGATGTTTCTGTATGCCTTCCCCTCCCCTTCCTCTGCTTCTGAGAGTCTTGCACAAGATCAGGCAAGACTCCCTCTTGGTTCCACCTTCCTTCTCATTTGTCCAGGGGCAGTCACCACAAGTTACCTCATTGGGTGAATCTTCTCATAAAGGACAAAGGGGTCTCTTATCAGTCATCACTTGTCCACTCTTTAACTGATGCTGTGGGTAATGGGGTTTTGATCCCTTTTAGGCAACTCTTTTCTGAGGACAATGCTTCTGGTCCTGCAGGTGACCAGGAACCACACTGCCAGGAAATCATATTTGCCCAAATGGAAAAGATTTTATGGTTCTCTCATTTGTGTGAACTGCTTCATGCTGGTTTAGCATATTCTTCAGTTAAAGCTTACCTGTCAGCAGTTTTTGCTTGTCTGCCCTTGGCTTCTCCTCTGGCCTCTAGATTTGAGGTCATGCAATTTCTTAAGTGTCCTTTATATCGGGCCTGCCAGGAAGCTAGTTCTACATCAGGCTCCTTTTAGGCCTGCTGCTTCAGCTTTCTTGCAATATTGTACTTGGAAGACTGTTCTTTTTGGTCCTCACTGCATCTAAGAGAGTGTCTGAGCTTCAGGCTGTCATGGCTATTCCTTCCTTTTTAGTTTATCACAGAGACTGGATATCTGTTTGTACTAATCCTCCTTTCATGCCCAAGGTGGTGAATGAGTTGTCCCTTATTGGTCTGTTCCTCTTACTTATTGGAAAGGTCCTAAACACCTAGGATTTGCATAGACAGTTTAGAAATTGTTTGGATAAAACTAAATTTATTCACAAATTGAGCAACTTTGCTTCTTTTCATCCTAGGTCATTGGGTTTAGCTCTGTTTAAGCAGGCCATTTCTTCCTGGATTTCTAAAGCCATCTCTTTTTGTTCTTTTCATGGGAAATGTCTTTCCTGTTCTTTAAAGTCGCATTCTACCAGAGTTTTGCTGCTTCTGGTGTTTTTTCAAAGGGCTGAATACAAATTTCATCCTCGAGGCTGCTGCTTGATAGTCTGTCCATACTTTCACTAAGCACTGAGTTGGGTGTTATTTCTAGGATTAGAGATGGCTTTGCCAAGGCTATCTTGCATAGGTTTCTGGAGGGCTCTTCCAGTGCCATCCTCCTCCCAGGCTTCATTATGAACTTTTGTACTCTTCCCTTCTGTTAGGAATAATTTAACAGTGCAGGACATAATACAGTTGTTCAAAATCTTACCATAGCAGTAGATGTCCATCTCTGCACTGTTGCAGTATTCACTCACTCCTGCCCTCTCTGCTTTAGTCTGCTCTTCTTGCCATCCTGGCCGAGGGGCTGTGCTCTCTCTCTCCTCCTGGATGCACATGTTCCTCCTTGTCCCTAGAGACATTTTGCTCATCCTCGGGCATTATCAGTTCTGAATGTGTGTCCATACACCACCTTTATTCCCTATGTCTTGCTCGGGTAGCGTACGTGCGATGTATGCCACCTGTAAATACTAAAGGCTTTGGTATACTAGCCAGATGTTGGGCTGTCCTTAGCAGGAGATCCCTTTTGTTGAGAATACTGCAGCAGTGAAGAGAAGGGACATCTACTGTTATGGTAAGATTTTACCCAACTGTACTTTCTTGATGGTCACAGTACAGTTCTTCTGTAGCTTGTGTAACTCCAGGATGCATTCCTTTACATCAGAATTGGTGATTAATTTCTTGGAGATTTCTGTGATTCCAAACAGAGACGGTCACTATCCACTGAGGACTCTACCATTTGGTCTCAAATTAGCTCCCAGAGTGTTTAACAAATGCATGGTGTCCATTGCAGCATGTCTCAGGCTGATGGGACTCGAGATACTCCCATCTCTGTATGATTGGCTCCTGGTTGCTCCCACATGAGTCCCTCATTCAGGTTAAGGACAGTTTACTCCTGCTGTTCTTTGTCCTGGACATTTCTGTGAAAACTCATAATGGGCGACTTCAACTACCCCACCATTAACTGGGAAAGCTACTGGTGTACCAACTCCTTAGCTCAACGCTTTCTGGAATTCATAAACTACAATGCCCTGGATCAACTTATACACACCCCCACCAGGGGCAACAATATCCTAGACCTAGGCATTACCAACATGAGTGACTGGTGCTCCACACCTGAAGTCAACTCCTCGTTGGTCCGATCTGACCATAAGCTAATCACCCTTGATATCCACATCCCGCCCCCCACCCCCATTAAGGAAACCATGGTAAAAAATTTCTCCAAAGCCAACGTCATGCTTCTTAAGACAGAAGTGGTGAACTTCATGACACCCATGAAGATGGACAGTACAGTTACAACTGCTGAATCCTACACAAATGCACTCTGTAAGCACTTAAATGAGCGCATGATCATGCTATCCCAAACAGAACCAGGACACTATCCTTCAAAAAAAGGAAGTCAGTCTGGTTGTCCTCTGCCATGAACAAACTGTACAACAGAAGGAAGAAACTGTTGCAAAAGAGAGTAAAATCCCATGAGTTGAGGAGCTCCCTGGTCATCCTCAGTAAGAAGCTGAGATCCCTTATAAGATCCTCCAAAGCTAGCTACGAAAACAAAATTGCCACTAATTCTAAGGACAACCACAAAGCATTCTATAGCTATGTCAAGAATCTCGATAGCAACACCCAGATCTGCTCTGAATTATAGCACAACGGCACGAAAATTACAGAACCAACTGATATTGCCAACATCCTGGCAGATAGGTTCAGTGCTAACTTTACCCCCCCCCCCCAAAGGGCCCATATCTATACAGAAGAATGTAGAGTCCCTGTAATCACAACTACGCAGGTAAAAGATGCACACACTAAAGCCAAAAACACAGCATCCATGGGACCGGACAACATCCCAGGCTGCGTTTTATATGAACTTCAGAATGTACTGGCTCCCCACTTAAGCACCATGTTCAATAATAGCCTCACATCAGGCTTTGTGCCCACTGAATGGCGCACAGCAACAATTATCCCACTCCACAAAGGGGGGAGACACCACTGATCCCGGGAACTATCGACCTATTAGCCTGACGAGCCTGGTCTGCAAGGCCATGGAACGTGTCATCATGGAACTCATAAACAAAGACATTGGTAACCTCCAAACTCTGGATCCCACCCAGTTCAGGTTTGTGAAAGGCAGATCATGCCTCCTGAACATGTTCGATTTCTTTGAGGCAGTCACCAAAGCCGTAGATGAAGGTAAGGTGGTTTACACAGCCTATCCTGACCTCGCCAAGGCTTTCAACACCATCCCCCATTCTGGAATTATAGCTAAACTCACTAAACTAGGTATAAAGCGTCTATGTTATATCCTCGAATGCTTAAAAAAGTGAACGCTGATTGATCAAACTTATTTTCGTGAAGCTGCAAAATATCGAAGCAGCAGAAAGTCAAATTTTTTCCTAGGGAAAGAATTTGGTTGTCCGTTTCTGTTGCTTCGGTATTTTCAGTGTTATGGTGGAAAGTTACCGGTCGGATTCAGGTAAGTGTGCGTTTGTGTGGATGTGAATGTTAGGGTGATTTAGGTGAGTTAGGGGTAGGGCTCAGGTTAGGGGTGTGTGCGATTGAGTGGACATGAGAGTTAGGGCGGATTTTAAGTGAGTTAGGGTTAGGGAGCGGGTGAGGTGAGTGTGCGATAGTGACGGACCTTAGGGTTTGGGTTAAGGTAAGTGGGTAGTTAGTGGTGTGTGCATAGTTTAGTGTAGGGTTAGGTATCAGTTTTTAGGTGTATGTGTGTGGATTTCTGTTTGTTTGGTGTGCTTGTGTTGTGTGTATGTGTTTTGGATCAGCGATTTGTTTTTTTTTCCCTGGGAAAAAAATCGCTGATCTGACAGTTCAAGATTGTAAGCTTTCGCTTAAATTAGGTCGATCAATCAGCGTTCGCTTTTTTAAGCGTTCAATGATATAATATAGACCCGGTATGAATCCCTACGTCACCAGATGGGTTGCCAACTGGCTCACTGTCAGAACCCACACTGTAAAAGTTGCAGACTCCAAATCTGACCTTAAAGCAGTGACAAGTGTAGTACCACAGGGTTCTGTCCTGGGACCTCTCCTGTTTGTATCTACTTCTCTGAAGTACAGGCTAGCAGAGAAGGCCTCTGGCTAATGAAGTTCGCAGATGACTGCAAACTAGGAGCCATAGTCAAGTCCCCAAATGATGTGGACATCCTACAGAAGGCCTCGCTGAGACAGATGCTTGGTGTCAGAGCCATGGCCTCAAGCTCAATGCCAAAAAGTGCAGTGTCATCCCCTTTGGTAAAAACTCTGTACCCATGAACTACCACATAGACAGCAATCTACTTAACACCGAATGTGTGATAAGAGACATTGGGACCCAGGTGGACAGTAGTCTTTCCTTTGATAGTCACATCGCCACAGTAGTCAGGAAGTCCTTCAACGTGGCACACCTTATCATAAAAGGGTTCTCATCCAGGAAAACAGAGGTCATTGTTCCCCTCTACTTGACACTCATTAGACCCATTATAGAGTACAACGCCCGTTTTGGAATGTACCTCACAAGACATCTGCAGCAGCTGGAAAGGCCACAGAAGTACCTCACAAAGAGGATTACTGGCCTCAAACAAATGCCCTACACTGACCGCCTCAAAAAACTCCAGCTTTACTCCATAGCATATCGCCTACTCCAAGGTGATCTCTGCCTAACATATAAAGCTATGTCAAACCCAGAGCTGTTGGACATGCTACACCTAAAGAAATCCCAATCCCTCTGAGCTACAGCTCTAGGGACCTAAACCTTGTCACCACAATAAACAGGACATGCTGGAGGGATAGATTGCTGTCAGAGACTTCCCATACTCGAACAGGCTACCCATCTATGTCGAGCAAAGTACTTTGTTAGCACTCTTCAAGAAAAATCTTGATAAGTGGATGGGAAATAGGAAATACACCCCGGGGATCACTTCTGTGTCTCTGCTCGACAGTGGCACAGGAAAATAACTTTCTTGGGTGGCATAAGCCAGGGGACTTTTGATGACTAGGCTTAAGTAAGCACTTGGGCTGATAGCCTAGTACCTACCTATGAACAGCAATGTCTGAGATGAAACTGTTTTAAGTTGTAGCATTCACCTTTGTTGCCTAGACAACTCTGTCTTGTACTGCCAGTCTCTATGGACTGAATTGTTTCTTTGCCTTAGCAAGTGCATCCTTTTCTGTCTTCATTAGCCACTGCAGCTTTATACCTGGTGGTTATTGGGCTAAAGGCAGCCACAAACTTCATGGTGACTCTCACCAGGTATTGAACAAAGCCGCAGCAGTAGGCCCTGGTTTTGGATCTTCTGTTCAGTCAAGTAAAGTTATTTCAGGTTTGTCATTCACATTTATTCTTGTGGTTTTGTCTACCAGTTCTCACTGTAAACAGTCCCTTTCACTCTCTGACTTCCTGCATGATTATTACCACAGACACCTCTGCTCCGGGCTGACCAGTTACATTGCTGAGGGCATATAGTCCAGGGAACCTGGTCAACAGTTGAGGTCAGACTACACTTCTACATCCTGAAGATGAGAGCAGTCCTTGTTTTGCAGGCTATATGGGACTTCTTACTTCAGGGTATGATTCACATTCATTCTGACAGTATAACAGTAGTATATCAACTGTGAGGTGGAACACACTCACATTGCCTAGGTCAAGAAGGCAGCAGGCTGTGAAAATGGGCTGTTTTCACCCTTCACTTTGATAACGGTGCACATAATCAGTCAAACCAACTGTTTAGTAGATGGGCTCAGTAGATATTTTCTAATGCTCCAGGAGTTGTTTGTCTAGAATTTGGTGTTGAACACAATTTAAGCACTGGGGCAAACCCTGTTGTAATCTGTCTCCCACACAAATTTTAAATTAATTGTTTTTTTCTCCCTCATGTTCCTAATGGGCAAACATCCCAGAATGCTCTAGTCCATAAGTGACTTCTGGATATACATTTGTTTTTCCATATAGTCAGCTCGTGCTTTCAGAGAACCATCTTCTTCCAGTTAGGTAAGTATCCTGTCAAAAAAGCTGACAGTTGCTTGAAGGATGGGAAGCAAATCCTGTATAAAAGTTTTCACTTTAGTCTGTTCTGCTTGGGGCTTCAGCACAATATCTCCGTCCTGACTGTGCAAAAATCTGTGTGAAAATTCTCAAATGTAGGGCCGAGGTACTTGCTGTCCATATAGGTTTCTCATCTCCAACTGCCAGTGTCATTAATAGCCCCAGTTGTGGCTTTGACAAAGCTATTACAAAAAATCAGCTGGGGAGAGCAGAACTGAAAAAAGAAAGCATTTTTTCCAAAAATTAAAATCAAATCTTAATGCATTTTTTCCTATTCTTTGTTGGTTATGCTATTATCTTAGAGACGGCGTCATGTATATAAAAATATATTTTTACATACACGACCCTGTTTCTTTAAAATAACAGCCGGTAGCTAAAAAAGAAAAGAAAAAAGTACCTTTCAGAGTTGGTTGTAATTGATTTGTACAGATTATTGGTTGTTTTAAAATGGGTTTAATATTATTGTACATTAGTGGTATGTTTCAAATGTATTAGTTCTGATAAGTCCAGAAGCATTGGTATGAAAGTGCTTAAATTTTAATAAAACATTTTTGAAGAAAATATATATATTTTATTATATATGTATATATATTTTTTGGTTCTGCTCTCCACAGCCGGTTTTCTTTAGTTTTAAGTTTCTGTATTGGCAGGGCACTTTAAAAAAAAAAAAAAAAAAAAAAAAAGGCTTATTTTTACCACAAATTTGAACCAGTTTCTAGAGTGGAATTAAAATATTTGAAATGCAAAACAGTGTTTTTGGTATCTTTAACATCTGCTAGAAAGGCTGTAGAGCTTCAGGCTCTGCCTTGCAAATCTGTTTATCTGGTTTTCCATAAGATAGTGCGTCTTTCCAAATCAACCCATCTTTCAAGCCAAGGATACCTATGAAAACTGGTCTAAATGTCTGTCACTTATCTGCATTGGATTGTCATAATTTATGCAGTTTCTGGTTAGTATGGTGCAATGTGTAGGAAGCAAAGTCAGTTGTTCATTTCCTATGCTCCAGATATGGTTGGCTATTAGGTATTCAAAGCCATCTTGTCACTTGTCAGAGTGTATCACTTTCTGTTATTCAAAGTCCAACAATGTATTGCAGGATGAAATAATAGACTACTGTTCAAAAGCAATGGCTGCCTTGTGGGCATTCAGAAATGCTGCAGTAGCTGATTGTGCTGCAGTGCATAAGCTTCTCTGTATACTTTTACAGGACACTGCAAGCTGTAAGTGATCTCAAGGTTCATGTGTTCCTTAGGGAATGTAGCCATAAAAGGGGTATACTGTTGTGATGCCCTCTAAGAGGGAGAGCTGGTGACTGTCTTGTAAACTGAGGTAGAAGAACTGTCTCATTTAAGAAGTGAAAGCTGTGTAGTTCACATAATGACACATTTGTGTTCCATGTTTATATATGCCTTCTCTCATGCTTTGTTAGATTTAGATCTGCAGAGACAATGGCAACAACACAAAATAGTTTAGTAATTTTAGTCTGTGTATAGGCTGCTTTTTGGTAATCCTGTTTGTGGGCAGCTTTGATGTGAAGAGTCAGGGGACGTCCAATGGATTATAGGAACAATGAGAGGAGCCAGAGCCTAGAAAAGTTTTTAGAGGGGACAGTCAGCTGTATCTTGCAGCTGATAACCCTAGAGGTTGGCTGGAGTGGATGGACATTGAAGATGTTTTGGTGTGTTAAGTATGCAACTTTTCATTACCCATCAGTAAGATTGATCCAGTGCTACCAAAATGTTATCTCAACCTTCAAAGGGGGAAATTATGTGAATCTTCTAGTAGTAGGACATTATTGCCCAAACACAGAAACTGAACTTGTGTAACTAGCTGTAAGAAATATCAGAAAGGAAACAAGGGAAAACTGGGGTCTTTTAATTTACATGAACTCCTGTAACGAGGACCAACTTATTTAAAAAATAAGGTATCCAGTGCAAGGATTGCAGATTCCACAGGTACAAAAATGCTGCCTTATTTCAGTGTTGGTATTCAGTGTATGCAACAATGATTTTGCATGCATGTGGACAGAAGCATGTGTTTTGTAACTAGTTGTGAAGATTGGGTGAAGATGGGTGAAGGCTGCCAGCCTAACCAGATAGAATTTTGGAGATAATTCTGTCATCTGTAAATATTAATGTAAACCACAGGCTTGTTGTCTTAAATGGTAAAAAGTGTTACATGTGGAACTGGAAAAAAATGTAAGAGTAGTGCACTCTACTGACCTAGTAAAGCATGTTGTGACCCTTTGATGTTAGGACTCTGAGACAGTGAGTCTAGAGTGGGTCATCCTGCGTATTGTTTTAAGGCCAGAGTTAATGGCCAGAATCTGCATGCATAAATGTCCTGTATTGTTCTGGTATTTGCCCAGAGGCGAAGAATGTAAATGTAGTTTGTTAGCCTGGGATCCCAGGGAAGTGTGAAGAATGATGTAATATGAACCAGGAATGTGATTTTAAAAAGAGAGAGAATCAGAAAGCATTACGCATTTTTGTCTTGGGATCATCCAACTCACCAGCACTGTCTTGCTCTATATGCAAGTTTATCTTAGACTTGTTTTCTCTCAGAAATAGCTAGAAACTAGAAAGATTAGACTGTGTTTTCTTGTGATGTCAGAACTGTAGTACTGGATTATTTTAAGTATTGCTCTGTGATCTCTGAACTCTTGACTAGCACTATGTAGTAAAAGGTATTGTCTTGTATTTTGACTATTTGTTATTAAATATTTTTAAATCCTTTCAACTGTGGCTGTTTTCGTAGAGATAATTTAAGCTCTTTAGAGTACTTGCACGCCTTTGGTAAAATTGTACAAAGCCACTTCAATAGCTTTAGCCTTGGGCTATACACTACCAATTGGATAATAATGCACAGTAATAATTGGACACCCTTTTAAGGGCCTTTGAGTAGCTAATAAATATTAGTTGGGTGGTGGCAGCTGGTACTACCGTATAGTCTGGGGGAAAAGGGGCACAGCTGGAGAACCTGTGCCAGCCTTCCCCAGGAGTGTCTGTGTGGTTGTATAAACTCTTGTGTGTGTGTGTCAGCTACTTGGGCAGGGACACGAAGCACTATTTGGACAGAGAGGGTGCTGGAGGTTTTAGCTTGCCCACTAGGCTGAGATCTGGACCCTATAGCTGTGCCAGTGAGGAGTCTTATTGGGGACCTGGAGAGGAAGGGAGTGACCAGCCCCGGACTGATTGTGATCTCTGTGTGCTCTTAAGGGAAATTGCACTTTACTGCATGTATTTTGTTATCCTTTCCTCTTATAGGAGGCGCCCCTCACTGGTGTTAATGGTGAGGATTGAGGCTCCTTGATTGCTGGGCCAGGGCGCGGGCATCACACTAGTGTCTACTAGCTTAGAAGTACAAGTTTGTGTAGTATTTAACTGTCGAGCTAAAGCAACTAGTAAAGGCCCTAGTGGAGCACTTTCTTTCGAAAGACTGTATTTGCAAGCTTTTTACAGTAGATGATTTTTTTTTTTAGGGACTAAGGTGATTTCTGAATAAGAATGGGATTTTACTTTTAGTGCACTTTGTGCAGCTGTTTTTTGTGTAATACGTTTAGATGCTTTTCCTGTTGGTATTCTAGCTGGCTGCATTTTTCCAGTCCGAGTTTTTGACTTGTCAAGTGTGCAGTATTTCTAACTTTATTTTGTGCTTGTCATACCTACAGTACTGAAAGTTGCAATTTTTTTCCCCAGGAAGGTATATTAGAGGAAATATTTTGTAATTTATTTTGGTTATTCTACATACTTTAATATAGATAACTTAATGGATGAAAATGTAAGGCACAGTAAATATGTATTAAATGTAATCATTAAACTATTGCAAACTGGATTTAACTCTGCTCGCACAACATTCAAATGGGATTTAACTCTGCTCGCACAACATTCACTTTTCTAGGCATATTAGCATGTTGTGGGAAAATTAGAACATGAGTAATTCCTGCTTCTTTTTTTCATTTTTCAGCTCAGGTTCTCAGTGTGTCCGCAGTGATTGGAAATTTGACTTTAAGTAAAGGTGAAGATACAGATCTCACTTGTTACATCAAGACAGGAAACTCTAATGCTGTTAGTAAAGAAGTGGTATGGTATTTCAGCACTTATCCTACAGCCACCCCTGGGAATGAAAAACTGCTTGCCAGCATGGATCGTAACTCCATGATGAACAGATCTGATTACGGGATCATTAGCCGTATGGATGCCAGTACATACCAGTACATGGTCAGGAACGCAAAGGAAACAGACTCAGGGTATTACTATTGCAGTGTAACACTGTGGTTACAGGAGTCTAAAAACACTTGGTACCGAGCTGCTGAGAAGATATCTGATGCTGTGCAGCTGAACGTAACTGTCTCAGGTAGGTTGTGTTTTGTTATAGGGAATATTATTTTGGATTTTAACATCTCTGCTGGGAAAAACCTGCCTCGATATAGTATTTCACATAAACACTGTGAAAAGCATCTATTCAGGGTCATGATATTGGAGCAGCAGACCTGTATGACTAAGCTATATTAACAGTTCTATTCACATTATATGAATGAAGTATGTAAATCGAGACTCGGATGCCTGCACTGCATCAAAATATCTTCATAGGAAGCAATTTCTAGACAAAAATGTAAACATTTGTGTTGTTGAAGCCAGTAGAGTGCTTTGATATTGAAATTTTCGGGTGCTTTCCATTTATTTAAAAAAGTTACTTTTCTGAGAACTGATTTCCACAGGTATAAAGTTTAACATGTTAATTACTGAAAAGTGGTTTTGAAATTTTAAAAACTCCTGTCAATGTGTAATTTCCTTGTGTTGATAATTAACACCATAGTGTTCTTAATCAAAATGTATATAGTAAGCTGACTGCATTATTTCATAGTGATGTATGACTTTTGCTGTTCAAGGGCTGGTTTGTTATATTCACATTAAACATGTTATTACAACTTATCCCAAATTTCGTTACTTGGGAGTTAGTTGCAATGGACAGAAGGCTACAGTGGTGTGCACCACATTGATTACTGCTGTGGTAGCCTAAGCTACATGGGTTATATTCTGCACAGGGTATAGCAGCCATCCATCTTCCAGAAATTCAGGGCACCATCCACGTGTCCAAGTCCCTAGTCGATTTGGGCACCAAGCCTTTGAGTATGCCTGCTGTTGAAGAGACTGCACCTCTGCGGGCTTTCAAGGCTCAAAGGTCTGCTTGTGCGGTTTCATTTTTGGGCAGATAAGTCCCTTGGTGGAATAAACATGCATATATTATTTTATCATAGGATCATACAAGATTGCAAGGCTAATTGCTCTGGGGCCCTTACAAGCCTAGCCGAGAGTTTATTCCCAAAAAAGAAACCAGAGTCACCTGTCACTTCTATCAGAGGGAAACAGGTGGAGCCCCTGGGACAAATTTGTGGTTGCTAATCTACTCAAGGTTGCACTTGAAGAGGGTCAGTGACGTACTTTGTTTGACATGTATAGGGAGCCTATTCCATAGACTGGGCAGCCTCTTGGAGACAAAACTGTCTCTCCAGCAGGTTTTGTTAGTCACACATTAGATTTAAGCCTTTCAGTCTGGTACTACGCGAGGAGTTAGACTTACAGATATGGAGCATCTCTAGTGGAGCAGGGTCTGAGATTGCCTTGTAGATGAGAGACAGATCACCTCTGAGCAGTCTATATGATAGAGTAGAGTGATAGTGATTTGAGCTTGTCCACATAGGACAGGTGTTGGAGACCATGGATTCTCTTTGTGAGGTATTCCTGTGGTGTTTCCAGTTAGGGCAGGTGTTTGGAGAGGTACACACCAAGCAGGGTGTTGTACTCAATTTTTGGCCTAATGAGGGAAGAGTACAGAGAGGTAATGACCTCCTTTTTCCTGGATGCAATCTCTTTACTTAGGAGATGAACCAAGTAAAACTTTTTCTGACCACTGCCACTACATGATGGTCGTATGTGAGATTGTGGTCAACTTGTTTACCCAGGTCTCTCACCACAGGTTGTGTGCTTAGGGGGTTGCCACTAATTGGGTAATCAGTAGGGTCTATGTCTTTGCTAAATGGTATGATGATACATTTTTTTTGCATTTAACTTAAGGCTATGACTTTGATACCTGTCATTGGTTGCTGTGAGACCCTCTTGAAGTATGTTAATATCATTTGGGGAGTCATTGACAGCACCCAACTTAGTCGTCCACAAACTTGGCCAGCCAGAGGCCTTTTGTCTTTGCCTGGATCTATGAGAAGTAGATGCCAAACAATAGGCCTTTTTATGTCATTTAATCCTGCTTTCCTGTTTAGCAAAGTATTTTTAAGCTGGGAATTTATTTTTATTGACTGTGATGTGACTTTGCTGTACTTCTAAATGAGAGCACAGGTTTAACTCTGACAGTTTAAAAGTTAGTTTAAACATTCTAAAACATTTTTTCTCTGATGAGAAACTGTGTTTAAACTACTTTTAGGGCTGACAAGGTGAATTAGAGTGCCTTTTACAGTGTTTTTGCTGGGAAAAGTTACTTTTAACTACTTTTTTATATATGGACAAGAAGCATCATTTTTGGCTTGACCATGGAATAAACTACTGGTCAACAGTCTATCGTCCTTCCAGTCTCATAGTCCAAAAGAATAAGGAAAATCACACTCCTTTAAGCTACAGAAAGAAAAAATATAACTAGAGAGCCTTGGACACAAAAGCAGGCTAACAATTTGCCTCATCCACAAGTGGGTGACTCTGCTATGGCCAAAGCTGGTTCCCCGGATCCCTCTGGTGTTGTCCATTCAGCTACCACAGATTGGGAGTTTCCCATATCATATGCAGCTGCTGGGGTATCCCCTCCATGGGCAAGGGAGAGCCATTTGAGATGGCAGTGGGAGAAGGGGAAGTGGAGGCACCCCAGCTTAACCAGAATATTGTTGGGCCCATTCATGAGGAAGCTGCTGCTGTCATTATTAAACCTGTTTTCCCCAACTTTCCTATCCAAGATTAACTGAAAACTGAACATTTATCTTCTGCACCAGTTCTACTGGATAGAAGTAGTTTATTAAGTCTGGCTCAGGTTCTTAACAGGCTATTAACCCTTCCTAAAAGGCAGTTTCTGGTAAAAGAAAAAGGGATTCCTGTTTTCCTGAAGAGGTTCAAGAAACTGAATCTGTTCTGGGGAGGAGTACAATGGTTCAGATAAAAGTTTTTCCTCTTAGATTTCCGATTCAGACTCGGAGGAGCATGATATCTGAATCTCCCTATCAGGGTTTCTTTCTTTGAGAATACTTCCAGAATGTGCCAATGTTTTCAGTGGGAAAACACTGAGGATTTTCAGTCCCTCAAAGTACTGTAAGCTGTTGCAACTGGAATTATCAGAAATCCCCCCCCCCCCCCCACCCCCAGTGTTGTTAGCATTTGGAGAATGTTTGTCACAGCATGTGGTTTGTCTAAAAGCCAGCCTGCTTACAGCCAAGAAAGCAGATAGAATGTACAAAGTTCTTCAGTCTTCCAAGGTTTTATACACTCATCCCAGACTTGACCAGGCAACTATAGCTGTAGTCAGTCCAGCTACTGCCAAGCACTTTAATTCTAATCGTTCCCCTTCAGACAAGGATGGTAAAACAGGTGGTAAGTTTGGGGAAAAGGTGCGTGCTTCTGCAGCTTTACTTTTTAGAATTTTGTTATTATCAGGCTCACTTGTTAGTTTATTCTGACTAATTGTGGAAGTATGAGGAATATTTTATCTGCAGTTCTGTACTATAAGGAAAAGTCTACTTTGTGGTGGTTATTTTCTTCCATTTCTCAGATTTGTACTCATTGTTTAAAGTGTATATATGACACTCTAGATGCTATAATCCAGATCTGCTGCCAGTGGTACTGAGTTGAGGTTTGCCAGGCTGCAGTCTCAGAATCTCCCAGATTATGTAAAAATGATATTTTAAATTGTCCTTTGAGGAAAGTTTTCCTTCAAGATAGTTTTCCCGCAACTAGATACTAACCAACAAAATAACCCAACAAACCCAATATCAATAAGTGAAATCATCGACACAGTTAAACTAAAAGAAAACAAAACTCCAGGTCCGGATGGCCTCACACCAGAATTTTACAAGTGCTTTACGCCACTAGTTGCTAAAATATTACAACAGGTACTAAACTACATAATAAACAACAAAATAAATGACTTGCACTTTAGTGCCTCAAAAAAGTTCTTATTTTGAAAGAACAATCAGATCCTAAAGACCTTAGTAGCTACACACCAATTTCAGTACTAAGTAGATGCTAAGATTCTCACTTCAATACTAGCAAATAGACTAAAGAACATTATAACCAACATCATTTCTCCTGAACAGTCAGGTTTTACTCCATCCAGACAGACTTGTGATAACACCTTAACTCTTGAAGCCATGATAACCTTTGCAAATATTAAAAAAAACTCCCATATACACAATGGTGGTTGACGCCAATAAAGCGTCAGAGTGAATATCAATTTTTACTTCAACTGTTACCCTACTTTGGGTTCCCTAACAAATTTACTCAGTTAAAATGCTGCATGAAAACCCTTACACTGACCTATACATAAACAGAACTTTATCAAACAGAATAAAGATTAAAAATGGGATGAGACAAGGATGCCCTTTATCCCCCTTCTTAATTCAATCTTTGTTGAACCGCTCTTCCTGTACATTAAACAGAAAATAAATCATAACCCACCATCTCTCTTCAACTCTAAAATTTTTTACACAGATGTTCTTCATTCCACATTGCTGCAGTCGCAGGAGTATCCTCCTTATTCTGATTGATGATGATGATGATTCTCCTCCAGCTTCTCCTCCTGAGGATTTTTTCATTTTCAGAACTCTGCATTCCATGAGGGAGCATTTTAAATGGGAAGGTCAAAAGGCCTCTTGTTAAAAATCCTGTTCCTCCTGATAAAGAGGCAAGGGCTTTGGATAGATGGAATTTTGGATTTATCTATCCTCAACACTTATCTGTTCAAAATTAAGTTCAAAATGTTGCTTTTAACCTCTGCTGGGCAAGGATCACTGGATGGTAACTTTAGATCTCAAGGAAAGCTTACCTTCATGTGTGCCTATAAGACTAAGTTGCAGGAAGTATCTATCTTCAGTCAGGGCTGACTGCAAAGGACAGTCCTCAAGCCTTAGGGGTTCATGCATCTTGTATTCTGGTGCTTCCCAATGCCAAACTGCATATGAGGGAAGCTGTGCAATGTATCTCAAAATGTATGGACACAGCACTGCCAGGATTTGGACACTGTGTACTTTTTCGCCGACGATTTAAACATTTACTTCACCACCCCTAGCTCTGACATACCCAAATTAGTAAAAGCAATTGAATATTTCTCAAGTATATCTAATTATAAACTTAACATAAAAAATATATTTTCCCCTTAAGTCCTCCCAAACTATTAGCATCATTCCCATTTTTAGATACAATTAAAATAAAAGACTCAACCAAATATCTTGGGATAGTTTTTCCAAAACAAAAAGGATTTTTACCAAAATAATATACTGAACAAATGGAGTATGATAGTGCTAGACTGTAACAGAAGGTACAATCTCAAAATACTATTCCTATCAAAGTTCTCAATAATCAAAATGAATAGTCTTCCCAGAGTTATTTATGCATTTATAACCACACAAGTGATGATACATAAATTCTTCAAACAAATACATACATTTCTGGCCAAGTTCATTTGGGAGCCTAAAAAAACAAGAATATCATACCAAAAACCATCTCCACCAAAACTAAAAGGGGGGTTACATTTACCGGATTTAAACTATACTATATCATTATCAATAGCAGCAGAATATTAAAGATAGCAGAATATGCCCCTTCAACTAACAAGTGGTCTCCCAGTTTGGCTGAAAATATGTCATAGTTATATGAAATCTCTAGAATTTAATCCCAGAGCTTCTCCTTTCCTAACCAAAAAGATATAACAGCTTATAAGATCATTGACCCTCTAAAACGCTTCATCACCATACTTCAAAAGTTGTTCATTTCCCTTTCCCTTGGGCTAGCAATGGACACCTTTCAACCAATCCATAATAACCCAAACTTAAAAATTAATAATTCAATGACAAATCTCAACAACTACCCTTTATTAAAAGACTTGAGAATTCAAAATCTCTACCCTTATCAGAACTGTACAATTCCAGAACTGAGATCTCAACTTAATTTACCAAAATTGTGCACAATTATCTTGAGACAAATTAGAGAAGTATGTTCCAAACCCCTTCAAACGCTAAATTAAACAAGATGGATATAAACAATTGTGAAACCCTATGGAATACAATGCTATCCAGAGAGAAAACTATATCCAACATGTACAGATTAATATCTGAGGTTAAATTCCAAGACAATAATGCTCCTCTCTAACTATTGGTTTAAAAGTAACTCATCAATAACTGAACAACAATTAAACGAGGCTTTGACCATAAGACATAAAGCATTATCATTGAAAAAGTTAACTTACACACACCTCATGATCAACAACAATGCTCATCTTACCCTCTCAGTACTACACAAATTTAACTGTTCTAATTCACCAAACTATCCATATTGTAAATCACAGAAAGCAGATCAATCCATATATTTTGGAGCTGCAAATGCGTAAAACTATGGAACTCATTAAAGATCCAAGTACAAAAACAAGGCTACGAAAAAGCAGCTCTCACATGGGAATTCACACTACTTCACATCCCACCCCAGGAATATCCCATAGTCAGGCGACCATACATATCACATTATTCCTATTAATGAAACTATATATAGCATCCAAATGGGGGGACAGACTGAATTTAAATTGGGATGAATTCAAAAAGATGGCAATCAAACACATGCTATCTCATAAATGTGTAATTGATGCGAAAAATAACTTTAAGAAACTAAAAACATGGGAATAGATATTTAACATACTGCTAGCTTAATTCACCTGCATTATCATAAAGACGGAGGCATTTATGTGCAAAGACATACCTTTAACATGCATACAGATTTATGATGACATGATTTCACTACAACAGGGTAAGCTCACTAAATGGATGTAATATAATATTTTATGGCACTTCTGTACAGCTGTAAATATTTTCATGTTGGGGTATAGATACTGATCACTGATAATTCTTTATCCAGTATATTAGTACCTTGTTCGTTGTTGCTCTGTCTTTATTTTTCTGTACATTGAAAAATTCAAAATAAAAAATTTTTTGAAAAAAAAAAAAAAAATTGTCCTTTGGATAGTGATTTAGTATTTGGACCCTCTGTTCCAAACGTGATCAAAAATGAGATGAGAGAGGTAAGCTGATTCATGGATCTGTTAGATGTTTTAGCATTTTCTGCTCTCTGATCCAGTTTTTGGAAATAAAATAAACACACAGCAAAATGTTGGTAAGCAATCGTTTAAAAAAAATATCTGTGATGGGGAAGTTCCAAAAAGAAAGCAGAATAGCTATATAAGGGACCTTGTCTCCCCCCTTTACTGGCAGTCCCATATCCCTTCCAGAAAGTTTGAATCTCTATTTCTTTATTTGGCAAGATATTGTTCTAGACAAATGGGTTCTTAGACTTATTCAGCAAGGTTATATTTGGCAGTGGGAAAAAAAATCCTCCTTTCTCAGGAATTATTCTACATGTAACAGACTAAAACCCATCATTTACATCCTGTCCTAAAGCACAATACTGTCTCAAGGGGTAATAGAAACAGTTCCTTCTTCCCAGTTGGGAAGAAAGATTTTTATTCCCGAATGTTTTGGTATCAAAGAAAGAAATTGTCCAGCTGCAGACATTTCTTTCCTAAGCAATTATGTGATGGTGCCTAAGTTCGAAATGCTTTCACTTCACAACCTGTTTACCCCTTCTTCCTCATTTGAGTTTTTTGGCAATCTTAAATTTAAAAGATGCTTACTGCATTCCTCTTCATCCAGATTTCAGTAGTTTCTTAAAGTTTCATGTGTCTGGATCACATTATTGGTTCTCTGTCTTGCCCTTTGGGCTGTTCAGTGCTCCAAGAGTGTTCTCAAAATATCTTGTTCCTGTCATAGCCCATTTCAGGCTACAGGGTATCTGCATTTTTCCATATTTAGATGATTTGCTTATAACATTCAAAAACCTTTTTTTTTACTCATCACTCAGGATTGTGGTTCTACCTCAGCACAAAGATATTTTGTTTCCTCAAGAAAAAAAAATAGATCTATATTTAGATATGTTCCAAGGGTTTTCCACTCAGAGTTGGGTTACTTTAAGATAATACCTGAGGATTCTAGGTCTCATAGCATCTATGGTAAAAACCTGCATGAGAAAGCTACAATGGTAATCTGAAGTCTCTTTGGTCACAGCAATAATGCCTATTATCTTTTTAGCTTCCAGTTTTGAGATTTGTGAGAAATCACTTGGTGGAGAAGTCAAATATCCCTGAATCCTGGTATGCTATTTTCCCTTTCTGCTCCAAAGCAGTTAGTCACAGTAGACACTTCAGAATTTTCTTGGGAATCACCATTAAGGGAGGATAAAAGTGCAAAATATCTGTGATAACAGACAGACAAAAGCACATAAACATAAAATAGATGCTTGCCCTTATCAACTGTTTGAGTCATGTGTGGTCCCCATGACCATTTCAAGTTGTTGCAGACAATACCGCAGTAATGTTGTACATAAGCAAAAGGGAACTAGATCTTACCCCCTATGTAGATTAATAATGTTTGAATGGGAATTTGCTTTACAGCACCGTCTTACTCTACAGGCATTCTACCGTCCATCACAGCAAAACTGTGTGGCAAACGAGCAGAGCAGGGCAAAGCCAGATCTTCATGAATGGAAATTAGATCAGAACATCATCCTAAGATTTGATCCCTCCATGGGGAGTTCTTCAAATAGACTTTTTTTGCCTCCTCTTTGAAGTCAGCTAGCAAAATTCTGCTCCAGGACTCTATACAAGAAGGCCTGGAAGACTAGATGCATTTTCTTTTCTTTTTTTCCTGTACAGGAATGTTCCAGTTAGTTATTCCACTGCTTCCATTGATATCCAGGGTACTTCTGAAGATTCAGAAGGAATCCCCCAAGATCATTGTGGTGGCTCCCTTTTGGCCCAGGCAATAGTGGTTCTCCCCTGTTTTGGAATTGGCCAGCAGCACCTATTCACTCAAGAACAGTGGTGTTTGATGAATCACAACCTGTAACAACTACAACTGATTGCCTGGATGATAGGACTTTAATACCTTTTAGACACCTGTTTTCTGAGTGTGTGCAGGAGACACTAATGGAGACAAGGTTTGCTATTCAAAATAATATATAAACAAATAGAAAAGATTTTCTAATTGGTTCAATAACACAACTAGCACCCATTCAAGGCTAGGATTTCTCTGGGTTTACAATTTTTGTGCAAGTTACTTTCCTAAGGCCTGTCTTACTCCTCTGTCAAGATTAATCTAACGGGCATTTCATCATGTGTCTCTGTGAATACACCTCTTTCAAGGCATTCTCATGCCAAAATGATTTTGAAAGAAGTTTTGCATGAGAGACTTCCAAGAAAACCAGTAACTCCTCCTTGGAATCTTAATTTTGGGTTACAAAAGCTAATACTCGTTCCATTTGAACCAGCTCTAATGACTGAATTGAGGATCTTATCATGGAAAACCATTTTATTGATTTCTCTGACCTCTGCAAGAAGAGTATCTGAGCTGCAAGCACTTATTGTCGATCAAACCTGTCTCATTTTCCATAGAGACAAGATTTCTTTCTTTGAGAGCTAATCCTTCTTTTATGCCTAAAGTGGCATTCACATTTACTTGAAACTGAACTGTCTGTAATCTCCCTGTTCTTTGAACCCAAAAATGAGGGAGAAAGGATACTTCATATCTTGGTTGTCCGCAGACAACTCCTGTTCTATTGTGATCAAACAAAATGTTTCAGAACTTCCAATCAGATTATTTTCTTTTGAAGGTAAGAAGGGGTAACCTGTGTCAAAGTAGACCATTTCTAAATGGTTATCTCGAGGCTTTTACCTTTTACAACAAAACTATTTCAGGCATGGTCAAGGCGTACACTACCCAGGGCCTTGGCTTTTATCTAAGGCCTTTTGGAAAGGGTTGGAACAAAGTGTTCTAGAAGTAGTGGTTCTCTTACCTGTACATACTTGTACAAAGCACTACTTGCTAGAGTCTCTTTTCCAGGTCAAATTTTTCTAGGACTATTTTTCAGTCTCCTGGACCCTTCCCCTTCCAACTTCTACTTGTTCTAAGCTATGGTAATCTACTCATATAGCTTAGGCTTCTGTAGCAGTGATGATCATAGCACATTTGTACAAGCAATGGTATTAAATATAGCATGACAGGAGATGTTCAAATGATCATTGTTGCAGTAGCCACTTAACACCGTTCCATTTCCCTTGTTTTTGTGAGTGCCTTTATACCAGGGAGTGGGCCTTTGCTACTGCAGTAGTGATCATTCACACATCTGCAGTTATGGTTAGGTATACTTACAAAACTGTACTTTTTCTCAGCACAGAAATGTGAAAAACAAAGCCCCCCTCCCAACATAAGAATTGAATTATTGTTGACTTGCTGATTGTTGATGGAGCATGTGGTAGCCAAATCAGTACAGTACTTTCATTACCTGCTTTTTTCTCTGTGTTTGACTAGTGAGCCGATTTGATAATGTACAGAAATAGAACACTACAGAATGCAGGTTAAAGAACTACATACAATATTAAGTCTAAAAGATGATTTCAGCATAGTTCTTTGTGAAACCTGCTGAGGACTGGCAGAATGTATTTTATTTAGATTTTAAGTTGATATATTATGGTATCCAAAACAAGTGTGATTTTTATACAGATGCAGAACAGAACCCAGCTGTTTATGCAAGGGACACTGTTAAGTAGTTACCTTTTTTAACACATGATTTTGTGCAAGTTTATTTTAATATGGTATGAGTTGTTTTTGTTTTAAATTAACACTATAACTTCTGTCCATGTTGTATGTATATTTTATGTAAGACAGGGAGCATATATGTGTATCTGTATATATTCACAGGTGTTTACTAGGCTAATGACCACAAGGGCCTTTTTAAGCCTAGCCATGCGTCCCAAGTCTCTTAAAAGTTCTGATACCACTGATAAGTGTAAGCATGGGCCTGGGAAATTAACCATTTACAGGCTACCTGTTTGCATTAGAGACATAGGTTCCAAACCAGGGGATGAATTTCCAGTTTCCCATCCAATTGTCCAAGTTGCACTTGAATTGGGTTATGGAGGAACTCTGCTTCACATGGATGGGGGAGCCTGTTCCATAGATGGAGTAGTCTCTGTGATACATACCGCTCTCTCCAGCAGGTCCTATTTATATCACAGGTAAGGTTTAAGTCTTTAGAACAGATAATTCTGGTACTGTTTGTTTTGTGAATATGCAGGAGGTCCATCAGAGTAGGGTCTGAAAATGCCCTGTATGTCAGGCGTAGATCTCCCCACAAAAGCTTCTAAGCGACAGAATGCAGGGATAGGGCCTTGAGGCAGAGTTATTCATTATCACATCAGATCATCTGTACTTTATCTCCTCTAGTAATGATCTTAATGCAGTACAGGGTTTTGGAGAACTGATTACTATCCTGGCAGTAACTGGCCATAAGGTATTGAAGGTAATCATGAAGGTATCCGTCCCATGCAGGACACGCATTGTCACTCACACACACACGCACACACCACACAGTCTCCCTTTCTCTCTTAACATAACACACGCACACACCTATGGGCAATTTTTGGGGACTGACAATTCAGCTGCAGCATATCTTTAGGATGCGGGAAGAAACTGGATCAGTTGCACCATATGGGCACAAGTATGGCATACAAGCTTCACTCCCAAGGCACTCCAGTTAAGAGCCACTGTTAGCTATGCCACTGTGTTGTGTGTATATGCCATATGTATGCATGCGCACCCGTGTATCTATATATATATATATATATATATATATATATATATATATATATATATATATAAAATTTTATATATATATATATATATATATATATATATGTGTGTGTGTGTGTATATATATATATATATATATATATATATATATATATATATATATGTATGTATATCTATATATATATATATATATATATATATATATATATATATATATATATATATATATATATATATATATGGGTCTATATTAAAATCGCAAAGAGGCGTTACATTGAATGCCTCTTCGCTGGCACATAGAGCGAGGTCTGAAAATAGAGGTCTGAAAATAGCAAAGGTTCAGGCCAGTGATTTTTTGTTTTCCCCAGGGAAAAAAGTCACTTGGCCTGAGCTGTAGTATTGCCCTTCACCCCACTGTAGTGCAATATCGGAGGTGGTATATTTAGTTAGAGGGGGCCTCTCATTGGGGGGGGGGTGTGGGACGAAGCCCCCCACTTAGTTATGTTTTAAATAGTGTGTGTGTGTTTGGTACTAGTGATTCTTTCCCAGGTAAAGAAATTGCTGATGTTTTTCATGTTTCACAGTTGCAGTCATCACATTTGGGTTATCCCTGCCAGGGTAGCCCTCAGTCGGCCCAAATACCAGAGGTTTAGTATTTCTGCATCGGTTGCAGTCACTCCAGGACTGACGTCAGGTCGTCAGTGGTATAAAATAAGGCAGCCGACACCATTACAACAAGTTTTTCTTGCCCTGTCAGGAGCTCCCCAAGAGGGAGCTATGTTATGGTGGAATAACACCACCAGTAGAAAGTAAATACCATAAATTCCTTGTAAGGAGAGAGAGAGAGTGAGAAATTGAGAGAGACAAGGGGGATGGAGAGAGGGAAACCAGGACTGCAACAATGAAGACACTCTAACATCTACATTTATGGTAAGTGTACACAACTGTACTATGTTCATGTTTCACTGTTGCAGTCATCACATTTGGGTTGATTTCCCAAAGATGAAGAAAAGGTTGGAGGCAGTGAAGAAGACTGGGGGCTGGCTAGAATGCCCTGCATGCTTCAGTCAGGAGAAGGGTACAAAAAAATTTCCACAGCATTGGATATACCATGGAACACAGTGAAGACAGTCATCAAAAAGTGGAGAAAATATGGGACAACAGTGACGTTGCAAAGAACTGGGCATCCCTCCAAAACTGATGAAAAGACGAGATGAAAACTGGTCAGGGAGGATGCCAAGAGACCTACAGCAACACTGAAGGAGCTGCAGGAATTTCTGGCAAGTATTGGTTGTGTACTACGTAAAAACAATTCCCCGTATTCTTCATATGTCTGGTCTATGAGGTAAGGTTGCAAGATGGAAGGCTTTTCTTACACAGAAGAACATCCAGGTCCGGCTAAAATTTGCAAAACGATGCATCACGTCTCCTAAAATCATGTGGGAAAATATGTTCTGGCCTGATGAGACCAAGGTTGAACTTTTAGCCACAATTCCAAAAGGTATGTTTGATGAAAAAACACTTTGTATCACCAAAAGAACACCATCCCCACGGTGAAGCATGGTGGTGGCAGTATCATGCTTTGGGGTTGCTTTTCTTCAGCTGGAACTGGGGCTTTAGTCAAGGTGAAGGGAATTATGAACAGTTTCAAATACCAGTCACTTTTGGCCCAAAACCTTCAGGCATCTGCTAGAAAGATGAAGAGGAATTTCACCTTTCAACATGACAATGACCCCAAGCATACATCCAGATCAACAAAAGAATGGCTTTACCAGAAGAAAATTAAAGCTTTGGAATGGCCCACTTCAATGAGATTCTAACTGAAAACTCATTTCACTGAAAATCAGCTGCATGAGCACAATTCAGTGAAAGCTCACTTCACTGAAAACTCATTTGACTTGAACTCATTTCGTTGAAAGGTATATGACCTGTTCCCCACTGTAATGCAATCCTGGAATTATTATATATAGTAAGGGGGGGGGGGTGGCACAGCCTCCCACATTGGGGGTGTGGGCAGCGTAGGCCCCCACATAGTTTGGTTATATATTATCTTCTGGAAAGAGTTATTCAATCAGCTTGTAATTATCCATGTCTATGGTTTCCAGTGTTTAAAACAGGTGGGCGGGCTACGTCCCCCAAACCCCACCTTCCTATATATACTAATTACAGGGTCACACTACAGTGGGGAACAGGGCATATACCTTTCAACAAAATAAGTTTAGGTAAAGTAAGCTTTCAGTGAATTATGCTCAGGCAACTGATTTTCAGTGAAACAAAGTAGACATATATATATATATATATATATATATATATATATATATATATATATATATATATATATATATATATATATATATATATATATATATATATACACACACACACACACACACACACATATATATATATATATATATATACACACACACACACACACACACACACACACATATATATATATATATATATATATATACACACACACACATATATATATATATATATATATATATATATATGTACACACACACACATATATATATATATATATATATATATATATATATATATGTATACACACACACACACACACATATATATATATATATATATATATATATATACATACACACACACACACACATATATATATATATATATATATATATATACACACACACACACACACACACACACACTGTATGCAAATATCCAGACAGCAATATATCCAATGGACAGTGCATAGACTAGTAATATTAAGAAAACAAAAAGACATAGTTCGCCACCAGGAAATAACACAAATCATTTAATAAAGTATTTTGGAAGCTGTTGTTTCCTCAAACTAGGACTTTATTGGAATGTTATTCCGAGGAATGTAAAGGTACTTTTACAGAGGGAACTTGTAAACCACACCAGTACCGTAGAAACTAAGCCTGTTTAGCTCAGAATTTTAAGTAATAGGGAGTAGTATATCTTGAGCTTTAATTTGATCTCTGTGTATTTTGTTTGAGAATAGCCAATGCTAGGTGTTCAGTGTGTAGATTCTGGTACCACAGATAAAATGAATCTGAGTTAATGATTATTTTCTTAATTTTTTTCTCAGGCAGGCATTCTTAGTAGGTTTTAATTTGCTACTTTAGGCTGTGTTGACTCTGCTGTACGTACTTCATGTCTTACTGAGTAGTTTAGTTTTGCTAGTGCCAAGAGTGGTGGTTTGCATCAGTATCTGTATGGTACACAGAGCCAACAATAACATTACAAATGGTGAACAGTAGCTAAATGTGTCCGTTTAAAATGAAACTGTAGCAACTTATTGTGCTGTCTGAATTGTACATTTTAATATTTTATGCTGCAAGAGGAGGGTGCAGTGCATTTAGTCATATGCACTATTTTGAAGCTTGTGGTCGAGTTTTGTTTAAAACAGAATTGTTTGCAGTGGTAATTTCTGTAGTTAGAATCTGGAAGTTGGCTTGAAGCAATTATTGTGACCACAACTGTCCAGTGGAGGCTGTTTTTCAAAATGCCAGACGATCTTGATTAGATGTATTCTATTTTTTAACTGACATTTGTTGGCCAGGTTGCTGAGGCCTCTCATGTAACTTCTTTCTTTCAAATAAACAATGTTAAAAACTGTAACCTTGATGGTATATATTTAAAAAATTAAATAAAACAAAACGATGGACTGCTATTTTAGAAAAGTTGAATTTGTAAACGGACAGATTATAGCTCAGAAACGTACAGCTACAGACTACTAAATGGAAGGATGCATGCCGATTAAATTCATTTTAAGGCTTAATTTGAAAGCGAGTAGAATTTTTTCATTTTTACAAAAACTGAGTCAGCAGTTCATTGAAAATCTTCATTCATTCAGTTTATAGGTATTGGAGTTGGAGCTCTTTTCTCAAGAGGTCTAAGTAGTACATGGAAGCATTTGGTGTGTTTGGTAAATTTAAATGTGCTGGGACTGATCGAGTGATGGTCTTTTCATCACTGTGTGTGTGCAGGGGAGATGCAGACAGCATGTTAATCCAATGTTGATTTTTGTAAGATGAGTATGAAGTGGTAAATCAGGCTTTCATTAACAGCCTCCAATTTTGACCTCCTTTGACTAAGTCCAGGGCTGTCAGTAGTGCAATGTGTTTTTTTTTCCTATTTGGCCAGCTGAGGGCAAGACCTGTATTTCTAAGATGTTATTTTTTGTATCAGTTTTTTCTAATATTTTTCTCAGAAAGGACCTTGACCTAAGCAGACTTTGCTTGGATAAACTTGCAGCTGGCTAAGATAAGGTCTAGAAGTCAGTCTGAAAAATGTATTTTGTTCTCTCTCTCAAAATTCCCTTGAGCTATAAGTCTGATGAAATATTTTTCCAGCGCTTGAAGAATTTAATGGTCCCCCCATCACTATTTTCATTTCCTGTACAGGGCAAAGGGAATGATTTGGGACCTATAAAGTTTAGATGGGAGAGCCCAAGCAGCCATTTCTTGGGATTTTCTGATGATGCTGCTTACCCTGAGATACACTTCCACTAGTTGTTGAATAGATGCCCTGAAGCATCTTGTCTGAGATTAATTTGCCCTAAATGAAGAGATGTTCTTCATGTTTCACTGTTGGTCATCACACTTGGTTATCTGCCTGCAGGTAGCCCTCAGTCTTCCCAAATACCACAGTCTTGGGATTTCTTTGTCGGATGCTGTCGCTTCTTCCATGACGTCAGGTTGTCAGGGGTATAGAACATGCAGCTGATGCCATTACATCAGCTTTTCTTGCTGAGCGGAGCCCGAAGCAGAAGCAGTTCGCAAGTGCCGGTCGGCCGCTTCCTGAAATTTTCATTTTTCGAGTTTCAGACCTGAAGTTTTCTAAAAGATAAGTGTACCTTTTTGGGGATCCTTTTTTCTTGATCTAACTTATGTCAGACAAAAATTAATTGTCTTGCCTGTGGAAAACAAATACCTGAAAAATGCTGCCACGGCTAGTTGTCGAAGTAAACCCAAGATTTATTGGTACAAGTAAATTGCTTTTCGTTTGCCAAACAGGCAAACTTCATCAGAAACAAGTTACAACATTCAAATCTGCATTTTATAATAGCAGCTGATCCTTGATAACCAATTAAAATACATTATTACACTTGCCTTAACTTCTTAAAGGCACCACAATGTTATAAGGCAACTACTTGTGCTGAAATGCCTACAATTTCCCAGGTTTAAATGAAACCTGTTCCATTAGTAGCATTTTAAAATTGAAAAGCTTGCAGAGATTAAGTATTTATAAGCAAGCAGTCAATTTTTAATACGAGATCAATAGTCTTTTTCAAACAAGTTTAGATAGATTTTTGTATATGTCTAGCATCTTTTTTATATGTTTGTTATAGAGTATCATTGTTAACTGAAAGTTTGGAGTGTAAACATTCAGTATTGTTTATTTGTCTGTGACATTTCAGCACGAGTAGTTGCCTTATAACATTGTGGTGCCTTTAAGAAGTTAAGGCAAGTGTAATAATATATTTTAATTGGTTATTAAGGATCAGCTGCTATTATAAAATGCAGATTTGAATGTTGTAACTCGTGTCTGATGAAGTTTGCCTCTTTGGCAAACGAAAAGCGCTTCAAACAATTTACTTGTACCAATAAATCTTGGGTTTACTTCAACTAGCCGTGGCAGCATTTTTCAATTTTCTCAGCTGGTTGGCTTTTTCGTTTATCAGAAAGAAATACCTCACAGAGATTTTCATTCTTACTGCATCACCTGTTTAGGCTCAGATCACGACGTTCCTCGCTGTCTGTTTTGTGCTCTGTTCAACCCCCAAACTATTAGTCACCGGGCTATTTTTGTTGCTAAATTCTTTTGCTCTCATCCTCCGTATTCCAAAATGGCTTCGATAAGCCATCCGACTACCGATCTTCTGAAAAAGCATAAGGATAAAGACAGAGGCCAAATAGGTCCAAAACTGCCAACTACGCTTCTGCTAAGCTAGTCGCCAGTCCGCCGGTACTCAGTAAAGCACTTTCGCAGCCCCTGATACCTGCTTCTACACATTCGCAGGCCTCCACTAAGACCCATTTGTAGTCCGGTATGCCGCGAGATGCTGCTTCGACTATGGAACCTGCGGATGTCTCTACCTTGGGTTCGGAGCCACTGTGCAGGCACCAGCTTCTGAGGGTGTATTCAGCCTTCCGATGTTCATATTAAACAGACTTCTTCGTTTCAAACCAAAAATACTGAATTTCCCAGGCCCAGAGTTTGCAATACGCCTAGGAAACTGATGACCAAAGTGCATTTTCAGGCCCCCATGCCACAGAAACAAATGCTTAGAATGGCTGAAGATCTTATTACTTTAATTAGGGGAAGCCAGCTTTCCCCCTTGAAAAGACCAAGAACTGATTTTCCTTCTGATTCTTCAGATCATGAGTCCGATGACTCTGATCCTTATGATTACCAGGACTTACCTTTATCTACCTATGAGGATTCTGATGCAGAGGATTCCATTCCCTCTGCTTCCCCACCAGAGGATTTTTCTTTCGGTGAAACCCTGCATACTCTGAGAGCACTTCCGCTGGGAGTGCCAGGACTACCCACAGTCCAAAAAGAGGCTCAGGGAATTTTTAAACTTGCCTCAGCACAGGCCTATAGCTATCCCTCTTGTTCTGGAAGTTGTAGATGATTCTTCATGGAAGCCAGTCTTACCCCCTGATACTTTGCCACCAGCTCCCAGGAAACCTGACAGGTACTACAGAGTACCCGACTCTCTCAAATTCCTATTTAAGAATCCTACTTTGGATCCAGAGACCATTTCCCAGGGACCTAAAGGCATTAAGGCTACTACAGCCCAAAACCCTACCCCTTCGGACAGGGATTCTAGGACTTTCGACAGATGGGGTACGAAGGTATATACCTCTGCTATTCTTGCCATCGGGGCTTTAAATTGCCAGTTTCATATGTTAAAGTATCAGCAACATATCATGGACCTAATTAAACAGAAAATTATGTTGATTCCTGATTGTGCAGAATATAAAGATTTACAAGAGTTAATGCATTCTGCTAACCAAGTTGGAAAACATACTTTGCTATGTGGTTTTGATGCCTTAGAAGCATCTTGCAGGGCTGTCACTGGGTCTGTCCTTAGAAGGCATGCTTGGCTTAAGGAAAAAATCTTGTCAGACCATGTCAAAGCAAAATTGCTAGATGCTCCATTAAACCATGAATGTCTGTTTGGTACTAAAGCAGAAGAAGTCCTCGAAAAGATGGAGAAAAAGCTAAATCTATGCAAACTGTTGATTTCCTACAGGTACTGCCACCTAGATTCAGTAGGCATTTGCCTTCTAAAAACTGGTCTTTTCCAGTCCCTCTCAGACCTTCTCAGTCCAAATCAAGGGGCAGCAGACCACCAAGACTACAGTCTCAGGGTATGCACAGATCTAAAAAATGGAGTGCTCCCACCTCAAAAACAGGGAGTAGTAAGCCACCATCCTATGGAAAAAGTTCTCAGTGACGTATCCTTCATCCTTCCAAGCCTTGCCCAAGTACTTGCATCCTTAGGAGGAAAACTAGCCCTGCACGCAAAAAACTGGGAGTACATTACCCCAGGACAGATGGGTCTTGCACATTGTATCCCAAGGATACAGATTCTACTTCCACTCACTGCCAACCCCAAATGGAGACCTCCCCCCAAACCAGTGGGCAGAGGCCCAAAAGCAAGTACTTTATCTTCAGTATCAAGGCTATTCAACCTGTCCCAGCAGAGCAAAGGGAACAAGGTTTTTACTCCAGACTGTTTCTGGTACCCAGAAAAGAAAACTCTTGGCGCCATATCCTGGATCTGTCTATTCTCAACACCTTCCTGGTGGTTCCAAGATTCAAAATGCTTACTCTCCAACAGCTGCTTCCTATGCTAGCCAAAAACTCCTGGCTAGCCACCCTAGACTTAAAAAAAAGCTTATCTGCACATCTCCATAAGGGAATCTTGCAGGAAATATCTACATTTCAGAGCAGGCTGTATGCACTATCAGTTCTCTACACTTCCCTTTGGCTTATCTATGGTGCCCAAGGTATTCAAAAATGCCTAGCTCCAGCCATTGGATATTGCAGGCAGAGAAAAATTCAAGTTTACCCATACTTGGACGATTGCCTGATTCAGGCGGACAGTCAGGAATTGCTACTTCAGCACCTGACATTTGTGAAGAGACTTTTAACTTCACTGGGGTTTGCCATCAACCAAAAGAAATCACATCTGGTACCCAGCCAAAAGATTGTATTCCTGGGAGCAAGCTTGAACGCAACTTCCCAGATGGCATTCCTCACTCCAAAAAAACAGATTTGACAAACTACTTCATTCTACTGGCCACCCAAACCCAGCTATCTGCAAGAAAAATACTGCAAGCCCTAGGGTTCATGGCCTCTTGCATTCTACTAATTCCATATGCAAGACTGCATATGAGGAAACTTCAATGGTACTTAAAAAGTCTCTGGTGTCAACATTCTCAGGACCTGGAAACAATGATTCCTATCATTCCTTGCCTAAGGGCAGAGTTCCTTTGGTGGGCAGAGGCCTGCTACCACAACAAAGGAACTCCCTTTCACTTAACCCCCCCACTGCACAAACCCTAACAGATGTATCAGACTATGCATGGAGGGTCTCACATGGCAGGAAAATGCATTCAAGGCGAATGGAGCCCAAAACAAATGCACCTGCATATGAATCAAAAAGAAATGTTAGCTGTACAGAATGCACTGACAGCCTTCAAATAACTTATTCTTCTAGGGAAACTATTGATAAAGACAGACAACACCACAATTATGTGGTACATAAGCAGGGGGGGACCTATTCCTACCCACTCTACAGGTTAGCCATGGCTCTGTAGAACACAGCCTTGAGCAATCAAATGCACCTGCAAGCTCAATTCCTGCCAGGACAACCAAATTCAATGGCAGATGACCTAAGCAGAAATCTAATGGACCCACACGAGTGGAAACTGGAACCCAAATCTTTCAAGCTTCTGATCCGCAGGTGGGGGGCACCAGAGGTAGACCTCTTTGCTTCCCCACAGAGCTATCAATTGAACAAATATTGCAGCAGAACTCCCCACGGCCAAGCATGGAAAGTGGATGCCCTGTCCTTTACATGGGAAAACCTCTCAATCTATGCCTTCCCCCTCTGCCCCTCCTCTCGAAGGTTCTACTAAAGATCAGACAGGACAAGCCAAGGACAATCCTGATTACACCAGACTAGCCATGCCAGCACTGGTACCCACTTTTGCGCAGTCTGACAGTAGTGCCACCATGGCACCTGCCTCAGACCCCTTTCCTGCTGTCCCAGCAGGAGGGCCAGATTTTGCATCCTCAGCTACAAACCCTGAACCTAGCAGCCTGGCTCATCCCCTGAACACATCGCGAACAACCCTCAGTAAACAAGTGCTGGATGTCATCCTTGAGGCAAGGAGGCCTAGTACTAGGAAATCCTATTCAGAAAAGTGGAAAAGATAATATTCTTGGAGCCAGTCTCAAGGAATGGACACAACTGTGCCCAACTTACCTCAAATAATAAATTACCTAACAGCTGCTCCACAAAGACCTATCCTTCTCTTCAGTTAAGATTCATGCCTCTGCCATCTCAGCTCATTACAATACTGAGAGGAGCCAGAAATTTAAGACCCCCCCCCCCCCCCCCCAGGAGAGCTCCCACTCCAGCCTGGGACCTTAACTTTGTACTGGAGAAGCTCACGCTTCCTCCCTTTGAACCTGCAGCTACAGCAAACTTAAAATTCCTCTCTTGGAAAACTGCCTTTACTCCTAGCCATCACTTCAGCAAGAAGAGTGTCTGAATTGCAGGCCCTTATGGCCATATAACCCTTCATTATCTTCCTTGCAGACAGGATTTCTCTCAGGACTAACCAATCATTTATGCCCAAGGTGGTATCTAATGTGGCTTTAAACCAAATCCATTCATTTGCCAACCTTTTTCCCTAATCCTCAGAATAAAGGGGAAAGGATCCTGCACTCCCTGGATGTGCACAGGTAGCTTAGGTTCTACTCGGACAGGACTAAACCTTTCAGAAAATCTGATGAGCTGCTAGTCAGCTTTGCTACAGGGGCAGAGGGCAAGGCCATTTCAAAGCAAACCATTTCCAAATGGATAGCACATTTGCATCCATTTCTGCTACAAACACTATGGGAAACCTACCCCACAGGGGATCAGAACTCACTCCACTAGGGCTACCTCAACAGCATTTCTCAGGCAGGGACATCCTGGAAGGTGCAACCTGGAGTTCTGTACACACCTTCACCAAGCATTAGCACTTTACCTATCTTTTCTAAATCCAGAGCTGGATATGCCACAGCAGTCTTACAAGACCTGCTAGCCAGCCCTAATGCTTCTTGACTGCCTCCACCCTTCCTCAGCTTTGGGAATCAACCCAAATGTGATGACTACAACAGTGAAACACGAAGAACATAGTACAGTTGTGTACACTTACCATAAATGTAGATGTTAGAGTGTATTCACTGTTGCAGTCCTGGTTACCCTCCCTCCAGCCCCCTGACTTCTCCATACTTTCTACCTAGTCTTTTTTTTTTTTGGCCATATCTTATAACAATGGTATTTACTTTTTATTGGGGGTGTTCCACACCATGTAATTGCTTGCTATTTTTGGGGCTTCTGACTTCTGGGGCAAGAAAAACTGATGTAATGGCATTGGCTGCATGTTTTATACCCCTGACGACCTGACGTCATGGAAGAAGCAACAGCTTCCGACGCAGAAATCCCAAGAGACTGGTATTCGGGCCGACTGAGGGCTACCTGCAGACAGATAATCCAAGTGTGATGACTGCAACAGTGAATACACTCAAACAGCTACATTTATGGTAAGTGTATACAACTACTTTCTGACCACAGGGTCTCTTATTGTAAAAAGAAAATTGCTTGCTGTCGGCTTTTTTTTTTTCTTAAACAAGAAACACCTTTATTAAACCATTACTTACTACATAGGCAATCTACATTTATATAAATGAAAACAAATCACACTGACAGTCCTAGTTGCAAGCATTTTACATCACAAACCATACTGACGCACACTCCCAGTTGCAAATGTTATACATCACTTGTAATCTACCCAGTCTTTTTCAATAAAGCATTACATAGCTCATTTAAATCCTGCAGCCTTTAAAATCTCATTCCTCCCTTCTGTGTATTGTTCCCACAATTCCCATTTTTGTTCTATGTAGTTTACTCCTACCCTTTTCTAAGATCTCAGTTCCAGTTGTTTTATCTCTGTTACTATATTCATTATTTCTAATATAGTTGATTTAGATTTTGATTTCCATTTTCCAGTAATTGCATTTTTGGCAGCCACCATTATTAGACACAGGAAGGCCTTACCATGTCTAGGCAATTTCAATTCTGTATCATAGCTCAGAAGAATCATCTCCCTCTTCAAACCAATCTGCCCACCCAGCATCTTCAACAGTGCATCCCGCAGGGAATTCTTAGTCTGCCAATTCACCGCACTCCCAGAAAATGTTCCCAGCTACCTCTTTCTTCCCCATCACGCCTCCAACATTAGCTGTCTGCTTGAGGAAAAAATCTCTGGAGTCTGCTTGGGGTATAGAAATATCTATGTAAATATTGCCAGGCAAAAATCCTAAATTTTGTTGCATATTTGGGAGACATTCATATATCCTCCCAGTGTGAATTACTTGTACAACTCACTTCCAAATCCTTTCTAACCTCCTCTGATTGATTCTTATAGCGATCATGCAATATTTTATATGCTGTACTAAATATTAATTTTTTAATGGCAGCTTCTGTTCTAGATTCTACTAAAAACTCTACCAGTGTTGGTTTCTCATTTAGGACCCCCCTATTTCTTTCTCGTTGCCTATAGTCCGATATCCGTCCTTGATAGGTAAGGCAATCTCAAACCTGCAGTCCAAGTAAATTCTTGGTGTCTTCCCATTCTATCATTTAGTTATTTACTCCCAGTGCAACAAATACAACAATTCCCACCAACAATGTAGAACAAATACAACTGAGTTGGTATATTCAAGTAGGGGGGTGTGGGGGGCACAGCCCCCCACATTAGTTTAATTTTAAAGTGTATTTTTTTTGTATCGGAACAGTGAATTTTTTTTTTAACCCTGGGGAAAGAATTGCTTTTCTTTGTTTTTGTAATTCTTGGGTTTCAAACTTCATGGTTCGATATTACATCATTCGAACTCCTGCGAGTTTGACGATGCAATATAGACCCGATTTTTTTTTCCAGTCCTGGCACCAGTGCACCTGCCAGGATAATCACTTTATTATCCTGGGTGTTGTGCACCCAGCTAGCTTTTTTATTTTCAACCTACTTCTCTCAATGATATAGAATACAGTCTATGTATCAATGTCATCTTGGTGAGATTTTGTGAAAAGCATGGTCCACCTCATGATGGTACTCACAAAGACTTGAATTCAATTCCAGCAATGCTACTTTCCTTTGCTTGCTGATTTATTATCTCTCCATTAGGTTGATCTCCATCTTTTATTTATTTATTTTTTTATTTCTCCAAATCTTGTGCATCTAATACCATGACTGGAAATGGACCCCATTCCTAAGTCAAAGTATGATTAAAGTTAATGAAATTAGTATTGTTTCAATCTTTGATGTCAGACAGAAGTGCTGTTTGCAGCACCTGCACTGTGCCCAGTAATGACGACTCCTGTAATTTGTACTGAGTTACATGTATCTGTAACATATCTAAGTACGATTGTAAATTATTATTTTATAAGACCCATTGCTCCTACTGGAACTATCTGGCATCTTTCTTCCACACTGCCCTCATTTCAGCCTGCAAATCGTGGTATTTTATGACTTTGTGTCTCTCTGTACGTAAGAGTCTGTAGTCACTGGGGGTAGCAATTTCAATAATCAAGGGGTTGCCGCGGTGGCATTGAAGCCCAAGTGGAACTGCCATGGGTACAGATCTTGGTGTTAGTAGTAAATATTCAAATGAGAGCTTTGAAGGCCGAAGTGGAGAAGGATTCCATGTGAACAGCAGTTGAACATGGGTCATTTGGTCCTGAGAGATAGCTGAGCGCCGTTCCAAAGGGACGGGCGATGGCCTTCATCACCCTCGGCTGATAAAAGGGAGTCTGGTTCAGATCCCCGAATCTAGAGTGGCAGAGAGAGACACCTTGTGGCATCCAGTGCGGCGATGCAAATGATCCCAGAGAAGCTAGTGTGGGACCCCTGGGAGAGTTCTGTTTTCTTTGTAAAAAGCTAATGTAGAAAGCTAATGATATGATGGATGTGTGTATTTTTAGGAAGTGGGAGTATGGTGACCTTTAGCTTTTAGGATAGAAGGTGTTATACTAGACGTCAGGTTTGTTACATAAAGTTGTGAAGCTGTGGTTATGTAGCCCCCTCCCCTTTCATCAGGAATGTGGGGGGTACAAACATCTACAGAGAACTTTGTTTTTTCCGTGTGTTATATATTTAAGTTGGCAAATGCATGCCAGTCATATTGTGCATCTAGAAGTTACCCATCGTCCTAAGGAATACTGACCTATCCATGCTGCGGATGAACTGAAACTGCTTATAGCAAAGTGCTTTTGGCATTGCTGGTATTGTTAAGGGTTTATTTTTCATCTAAGAATATGGTTGGGCTAATGAAAGTTGTCTTGTAACTGGGGATTTGTTATATAACAAAAGCCACCCCCCCCAAATGTGGATTAACAGTTCTTATTACTGAGTGCTGTTATTCCTTCTGCAGTCATAAAGAAATAAAGGCAAAATTGTGGTAATGCATGATATTCTAGTTTGGATGGCACTGCTGTATTTAACAATATGACAGGCTTAGCAAATGAGTTCCTATTATAGTTATAGATTCAGAGACTTTTAATAGGCTAATGACCCGGGGGCCTTTCTAAGCTTAGCTAAGTTTTCACGAAAGAATAATGATGACCTGTATCTAAATAGGACATTGAGAGCCAGGCATATATAAGCTAGCTCTGTCCATAAGGGACATGCGTTCCAGGCCCAGTGTAAATTTACTTCTCCCCATTTGCTGGTTTAGGTTGCAGTTAAACTGAGAAATAGACAAACTCAGCTTCACATGGATTGGAAGCCTGTTCCGTAGGAGGGGCAGTCTGTGGGGCATATGTTTGTCCAGCATGTTCCGTTTAAGTCACAGAAAAAAAATCAGGATCCTAAACCTTGTATTTCTGGTACTGTTTAACTTACGAATACGTAGGAGCTTAATAAGTGTGGGGTTTGCAGATGCCATGTAAGCCAGACATAGATTGTCCTTCAGCAAACTATAGGTGACTGAATAGAAGGAAAGGGCTTTAAGGCACTCTACCATCAGACAGGCTTGTTACACCTTGTATCCTTTTTGCAAGAAACCTCCAGGGTCACTCGAGTTGCTGCATGTGCATGGTCAGGTATATACAGTGGATATAAAAAGTGTACACACCACTGTTAAAATGCCAGGTTTTGTGATATAAAAAAGCGACCACAGTAAATCATTTAAAAAGTTTCCCACCTTTAATGTGACCTATAACCTGTACAATTCAATTGAAAAAACAAACAAATTTGTTCGGGGAAAATATAAAAAAAACATACAATAACCTGGTTGCATAAGTGTGCACACCCTTAAACTAATACTTTGTTGAAACACCTTTTGATTTAATTACAGCATTCAGTCTTCTTGGGTACACACCTGCCATCAATTACAAAGACTGATTAACCCCAAATAAAGTTCAGCTGTTCTAGTAGGATTTTCCTGACATTTACTCAGTTGCCTGCAACAGCAAAAGCCATGGTTGGCAGACAGCTTACAAAGCGTCGAAGGGATCTTATTGTAGAAAGGTATCAGCCAGGAGAAGGGTACAAAAAATTTCCACAGCATTAGATGTACCATGGAACACAATGAAGACAGTCATCAAAAAGTGGAGAAAATATGGGACAGCAGTGACACTGCAAAGAACTGGACGTCCCTCCAAAATCAATGAAAAGACAAGACAAAAACTGGTCAGAGAGGCTGCCAAGAGACCTACAACACTAATGGAGCTGCAGGAATTTCTGGCAAGTACTGGTTGTGTACTACATGTGACAACAATCTCCCATATTCTCCATATGTCTGGGCTATGGGGTAGGTTGCAAAATGGAAGCTTTTTCTTACACACAAAAACATCCTGGCCCAGCTAAAACAATACATAGTCTTCCAAAAGCATGTGGGAAAATGTGTTATGGTCTGATGAGACCAAGTTTGAACTTTTTGCTACAATTCCAAAAGGAACATTTGGTGCAAAAACAACACTTTGGATCATCAGAAAAACACCATCCCCACGGTGGAGCATGGTGGTGGCAGTATCATGCTTTGGAGTTGCTTTTCTTCAGCTGGAACTGGGGCTTATAGTCAAGGTGTGAGGGAATTCTGAACAGTTCCAAATACCAGTCACTTTTGGCCCAAAACTTTCAGGCGTCTGCTAGAAAGCTGAAGCTGAATAGGAATTTCACCTTTCAACACAACAATGACCCTAAGCATACATCCATATCAACAAAAGAATGTGTTCACCGGAAGAAAATTAAAGTTTTGGAATGGCCCAGCCAGAGCCCAGTCCTAAATCCAATAGAAAATCTGTGGGGTGACCTGAAGAGGTCTCTGCACAAGAGATGCCCTTGTAATCTGACAGATCTGGAGTACTTTTGTAAGGAAGAGTGGGCAAATATTACCAAGTCAAAATGTGCTATGCTGATAGACTCCTACCCAAGAAGACTGAATGCTGTAATTAAATCAAAAGGTGCTTCACTAAATTATTAGTGTAAGGGTGTGCACACTTATGCAATAAGCTTATTGTACTTTTTTTATTGGTTATATTTTTCCCCTAACAGATTTATTTTTCACTTGAATTGTACAGGTTATGGGTCACAAACGTGGGGAAAGTTTTGAAATGATTTATTGTGGTCTCATTTTTTTATATCACAAAAATCTGGCATTTTAGCAAGGGTGTGTAAACTTTTTATATCCACTCTACCAAAGGGGGCATTGTACTCTGACTGGTCTGATAAGGGCAGAGTACAGTGGGATAATAACCTGTCTGGACAAAGAATCCCTACACTTACTTATAAGTTGCTCAACATAAAAGGATTTCCCCACTGTTGCCACATGGTGGTTGAAGGTAAGGCTACTGTCTGTGTGTACCCCTGGGTTGACTTAGGGCTATGTTATCAAAATGGTAATTAGCTGGGATGATTGACTTCCTACAATGTACAATTATGCATGTCTTGGCAATGAATTTAAGATCATAGCTTTGGCACCTTTGGTTGGTAAGAGACCGACCGACCTTGAGAACGCTGGCGACTGCAGGGGAGTTGATATCCCCCAGCTTGGAATTATCTGGAAACTATCAGCCATAAACCATCAGCATTTGCTTCCATTTCATAGAAATAGATGCCCAACAGGAGCACGTGCAGTACCGAAACTTGGGGGACTCCACTAGTGTCTGGCCTCTTTGTGGAGGTAGCCTCACCTACTTTGACCTACTGAGTCCTGTCAGTGAGTTAGTTGGCTATCCAGTGGGTAACAAAAGGGTTTATACTTAAATTAGTGAGCTTGTATGTAATGCCTGAGTGGGGTGCTGTATCAAAAGCCTTGACCAGGTCAAGGTAAGCGATGTGCACAGTCTTAACCTCATCTAGTGCTTTGGTGACCGTCTCAAAAAAAAGTCCTCCATATTTTACTAGACATGACCGTTCTTTAACAAAGTTGAACTATGATGGGTCCAGCATTTGCAGGTTACCTATGTCCTCATTTATCATGTACATGATGATTCTTTCCATGACCTTACATATGAGGGTGGTAAGACTTATGGGCTTGTAGTTGGCCAGATCAGTGGTTGGACCTCCTTTGTGCAGAGGAATGACTGTAGCCATCTTCCATTCCTTGGGCACAAAACCTGACTGAAGGCTCCAGTTGAAAAGTGATTCAAGTAGATGAGAGAGGTCATGTTTGGTGCATTGATGACCTGTTCCCTAATAATGGTTGGTAAGATTGTGTTGTGTGGTATTTCCTTTGGACTCTTGGGGGGTGAGGGAGTGGGGGAAAATTTGAGCTGAACCGGTCAGCGAAAAAGTTGGCACTGGCCTCTGGTTCAGTGTGGGTGATGTCATTTACAATAAGTTCTGCGCATTGTTGTGCTTTTCCTCTGAGGTTTTGGACATAGCTGTACAAAGCTTTGTGGGTTGTCCTTTGCATGAGAAGCTTTTTTTCTTCAAATTTAGCATTTTAATTATTAATTAACCCCCCTTTTTATCTACCTGTTTAGATTGGTCAGGGGGCTTTTAGTATGTATGGCTTTGTTCCTCCTACGTTTGGCCAAGAATTTTTTCTTTTGTTGTATAACCAATTGATATTATAATTCGATTGGGGTGGCTTGTCTTTTGAGGTTTATTCTTAATATGAGTGAGCACTGCTCGCTCTATTCAGCTATCAATATGGCTGTACAGAGATTTTGTAAATATCTCAATGTTAAGTTGTCAAACTCGCCTTCATTCTTGCTGGATGGGTTCGGAGCCGATCTTCGGCTCCGACTCGGCACTTGCTAAGCCCGAGAGCTAATTTTACCAGCTCGAAGCAACCCTATATCCCATGATGCAAGGCGTGACTACCCAGATCTCGTTTGCCGCTTCGCGAAGAGGTCTCCTTTTACCAGCTCAGGTAAAGTCTTAGTATTTTTGTACTAAAAGTCAGTCAGAAAATTTCCATTTTCCTTATTTCTCTTTCTTTAACAGTTAGTGTTAGCTATTGCCTATCTGTCTTGCCCTATATTCCCTTTCTCCTTTGTATAGGGATAGTTTTTTCCTCCCTTCAGGCCTTAAGCCTCCCTTCCATTATTTTTCTGTCAGGAAGTGTGGGTGTGTTAGTCAGTTTTCCCCCTTTTTTATTAGCTAACTGTTTGGCTGGATTGTGTGTGTGTGTTTTTTGCATACCATGTCCAAAGAAGTAAAGGTCTCAGGCTTCAAGAAGTGTGACTCGTGCTGTCAGAAAATGTCTCTGACAGACGGTCACACTTCTTGTGTGTACTGCCTGGGGCCTCTACACCTGCAGAACTCCTGTGCTATTTGTCACTCCTTCAGCCAGAGAGTCCTGCAGGAATGTAGGAACAAATTAATCCTACGTGGCTTGTTGAAGCCAGAGGGCTCCCCGACCAAGACTGGGTCGGGAAAGCCCTCTAAGCCACCTAAAGCCCAGGCTGTGGTTCCTAAGCCTTCAGCGGTGGCTCCGACTGGAGCCGATCTTTCTATCTCTGAGGTGGTGGTATCGGTGCCGGCTGGCTCCGATACACTTGCACCGATGTCGATGTCGGCTCCGGCCGGAGCCGACGTATCTTTGACCAGGACTGGTGCCGATAAGCTGTCGGCTCCAGCTGGAACCGAAGGGTCTTCGGCTCCGATGGCTCCTTCCAAGAAGAGATCTCGGTCCCCTTCCCTGGAGTCGATTCGCTCGGCTCCGGGATCTCCTCTGCTTTCGGAGCGGAGCCTTTGGAGCCGATCTTCAAGGTCTTCCAGGCTGTCAGACCATGACTTGGAGAGGGTGGTAAGTAGACTGCTGAAGTCACAGGCACTGGCCCAGATGCTCCATAGCCCGTCTCAGCAGACGACCGCTATCCCTCATCCCCCTGAAATTCCTCCTCTGAATCTCCTTCAGAGTTCGGAGCCGGAGCTTCTTGGAACGTTGACCGTGGGTGCGCCGGAGCCGATACCTCCCCTTTTGGCTCCGTCGTCTTCGACTCAGATTTCCTCCATGAGACCTTCCTTGGAGGGATCCGGTCGTAGAGTCTCCCTTGTCGGTTCCGAGGGAGCGAGTGGCATCGGACCCTTGTCCGACCCCACTCTCCCTCTTGGAGCTTCAACATTGGTGAGCTCGGCACCGATATCAGCCTTGGAGCCTTCTCTTTCGGCGGGGCCGGGGATTGCTGTTTCTTCGGAGCGGGAGTCTTCTGGCCTCCCTGGAGGGGGAGCCTTTGAGGTGATGAGGAGTGTTCTAGCCCCGGAGCTGAGTCAGTGGTTAATTCCATTAGCTCCTCCCTCTTCGGTGCCTGTCAATGTCTCTTCCCATTCTCTTGCTCCCTGACCCAGAGATCCATCGCCCCAGGTTTCCCCATTGGGAAGAACTTCCTCTTCCGAGGTTTCTCCTGATCCTTTGGGAGAACCCCCGCGTAAGAGGACGTGCAAGAGGAAGCACACAGACTCCCCCGAGTCTACGACATCAGATACCGACTTAGATGAGTCGGAAGGTTCCCCACGTTCCCCCTCTGAGGATGTCTCCTTTTCAGACATCCTGGAATTCCTTAAGCAGAGGGGGAACTGGCCTTCCATTAACCCCTCCGAGGATGAGTCGGTATACCTGGAGGCTTTTGGATCTCGACCCTCCACCTCCTGGGTGTCTCCGCCTTTCGACCCGCTCATGGAAGTGGTGGCTCGAAAGGCGTGGGCAGCCCCGGATTCTGTGGAACCAGTCCCCAGGAGGCCTTCTAAATTCATCACGGCCCCCGCAGACAAACAGTTTCTCACCAAGGGTGTCCCTGTTGATGCCATGGTGGTGGCAGCGGCCAGCAAGAAGGAACTTGCTGATCCTTCTGTACCTGTCCATCCTCCTAACAAGGACTCTAGGACCATGGATAGGTACGGTAAGCGGATGTTTTCTTCAGCGACCTTCGCTATGCGTTCGCTGAACTATCTCTGTCACTTTACCCAGCTTCAGAGAGATATTCTCAAGGAACTAGGTGAGGTAGTTCAGGATCCGTCAGCTGCTGGGGCTCAAGACAAGATTGCCTCACAACTCGGAATCCTAAATTCTATAACTCCTCCATGCGGCTCATTTCTTATGCAGCCGATGGGGCGAGTAGAGCCGCAGGCACAGGAGTGGCACTTAGGCGTCAGTCCTGGATGCGGCTTTGTAATTTCGCAGACCCCTTTAAGGCATCCTTCACTAATACTCCCTTCGATGGTTCGGCTTTGTTCGGACCTCAGGTGAAGGACACATTGACCAGGTGTGAGCAAGACGGCAAGACTCTTTCTGCCGTAGGAGTCCATTTCTCCACCCCTTCAAGACCCTATCCCAAAGGTCAGAAGGGAGGGAAAATGTGGTTCCGTAAATCTCAGGGAGTCACGCTGGATGCACGTGGTCAGTTTACCCCCAGAGGCAGAGGGGGTAATAACAATAGACACCGCCCTAGGGGCAGAGGGGGTCCGCAGAATCAGGGTAGCAGAGCGCCTCTCTCTGATAAACCCTTCCAGCACCCCTGAGGTGTTGCCCGACTGTCCACCCTTGGAGGCAGTTGGGTTAAGATTGTCGCTGTACCCAATAGCCTGGCGTTCCCTTTCTCAAGACAAATGGGTACAGTCGATCATATCCGAGGGTTACAATATCCCTTTCGTGAGATATCCTGCTCCTCATCAAACCCTCCCAGACGTTTCACCCGGTCTAAGGGAGTTGGCAAAGCTGGAGGTTTCAAAGCTCCTAGCAAAAAGAGCCATCCAACTAGTACCAGCAGACCAAGTAGGATCCGGAATCTACACAAGATTCTTTTTGGTTCCCAAAAAGACAGGAGATTGGAGACCAATTTTAGACCTCAGCAAACTAAACAAGTTTGTCAAAAAGGCAAGGTTCCGGATGGTCACGCTTCAGTCCATTCTACCCTTTTTGGGCAAGGACAACTGGATGTGCTCAATAGACCTTCAGCATGCGTACTGAAAAAATATATTTTGAGCTTTCTCTGCTTACTGCTTGCTGCACATGGTGTGATGGATCTGCAGTGTTCTTATGACACTCAGTCTTGCTGGCTAGATTCTGCTAAAATTCAAAGTCTGATTATATTTGCATTCACAGTCTGTTGCATACAGAAACTTGCAGAATATACACTGATGAGAGAATATACTTTGCAGCATCAACTTTAAAGAGCAGTAACAAATAACTTTTTATAATAAATCAAACGAAACCACGCAGCTTAAAAAAAGTACTGTTCCAACTTTACTTCTCATATAGTACAGATGATGTGAGAGATATAACATTTACCTCAGAACACCAAATGTGTTCCTACCATATCCCCAAACAACTGGATTTATACAGCTCTTTATATACTCTTTTAAAACATATTTTGAGAATTGCTTATCCTGTAGAAACAATACTAAACTTCCTTTTTAACAATGTCTTGTAACAATGTCTGTAAAGAGACCAGCTTTTCTGACAGTGTGAATATCCTGTAACAGTGTCCTGATGTCCATGTAGAAAACATATTTTTGAGGAAACACATTGTCCTGTATTCTATTTGGATCTTTGTATAAAACACATGTTCTTATGTCAATGCTGATAAGCATATCCTGTTTTTATGAAGAAAACATATTTTGAGAAAACACATTGTCCTGTATTCTATTTGAATCTGTGTATAGAAACATGTGTTCTTATGTCAATGCTGATAAGCATATCCTGTTTTTATGAAAAAACATTTTTGAGAAAACACATTGTCAGAGATCAGCTTTTCTGACAGTGTGAACATCCTGTATTTTATTTGGATCTTTGTAAAACATCTGTTCTTGTGCCATCCTGTTTTTCCATGCAGAATAACATGTCATTGTTCTTTAAAAGCAGAAGCAGATTTTGCATTTTGTTACTGCATATATCATGCCTTGAGTCTGTAAGGAATAATGTCCATTCAGCAGATTCCTTTTCCAAGCCATGGTCATTTAGTATGACTGCTGATCACATTTTACTTAAACTTTGTTTCTGCATTTAAGCAAGCCTTTTCTTTCAGCATATTTACAACATAATTAATTTCAGATTTATATTCATAAAATCTAACAATTCCCTCTGTTTTTAAACATACTCAAAACATTTTATATAGAAAACACAAGAAACAAACCTTTAGTTTGATACAACAAATCAAAATGCAATTTTACATAGTTAATACAATGATATTAAAGTATTACTACCAAAACTGAATGTATTTAACAACTTTTTCTTTTGCAGACCATTCTGTGGAAATATTTTATCAGTTATGAGCTGTGTCTGCTTTAATGTTATTATTATATATTTTTTTTTAACATGATCAATTTATTCTTTTGCAATCACAGAATTTAATTTATGACTTAGAACTGTTTCATTAACTCTTTGCAGCTGTTGAATTAACTATGAGAGACAGTAACCATGTGCTACTGCAAGCATTTATACACTACTGAAAACACACAATTTCAATGTCATTTTAACCATAACATTGTGGTCAAGTCTTTGAACTGCCCATTAACATCTTGGTAAAGTACTGAACTGGGCTTACATAATAAATATTTGAAAGCAATTATTTTACAATTATTTTACTGGGATAAAACCAGTCATATTACAACTTGACAAATTACTTTTGAACTTATCACAATGTATTCTTTACAGTATGTATTTACACAGACTGTTTGCTGTTCATGCATTTCAATTTACTAGGTATACTGGACCCATTTTTTAAAACTTGTTTTTTCACACATATTTATTACTAGACATTCATTTAATTTGTACTGAATTCTTCTGCATTTGTACATACAAAGACTGTAAAGTACATTTAGTCTAATTTTACAAATTTAATAACATTAATATTAAGCAAAATCTTGGAAAATGTTTGTCTCTTTAGAAATATCTAGTGGAATTGATACCAAATTCATATGTCCTGTTATTTTAAACTACATACTCAACAATTATTAGAAACATTTATGCATTCTTGCATATCTTTATTCTCTCTTGTATAGCTTTACGTTTAACAGGCTGTAAATATAATTTAATTCTAAACAATACAATAATAACCATTATGATAGCTATTAACAACTTGTAAAATATCTTATCCTGTCAGGTTTAATCCAGTTTACCATTGCAAATATAAAAATAGAATGTATGTTAGCCTAACACTATGGTTATACATTTATTTTATTAGGTTACTAAATAAAGCTTTCACTGTATATTACCTCTTGTAGGTATTTACACCCTCCTGCACAATTGTTTTGAACTGTATATATATACTATAGCCCATTTGCTGGCTGTACTTGATGCAACTGAGTTTTTTTTTTTTTTTTTAACATTTACTTGCAAACAGATTATCAGTGACATCTATGCACAATTGTGGCATTTTATGACAATTATTAAATAGTGTTGCCTGTAAACATTTTAACAATTATGTTTTAATAACAATGATGCTTTAGAAAACTCAAGCTACTTGCCTGGCAATCAGTCTTGTTGTTTATCTTATCTTTCCAGCATTTCCTGTAACTATTCATTCAGTCTAGGAAGGTCTGAGCTCACATTTCATACTCTATAAACTATAGTTAATTCTTTTAGCATTTTTCCTTTAATGTGATTGTGATTTGCATAACTATGCATTTATACAACATAAATATACATCATTTTACAATTACCTTACATGGATTTCAGTATTTTTTTTTTTTTATTTAACTATTTAACTGTCCTGCCATTAATTTTACAAAAACTGTTTGAATAATACCATCTGTGATTTTATTTTTAAAATTCAGAACTTTAACTGTTTGGTGTTACTATATAATTATAAACAAATTGTAAAAAACAAAATAGATATTAGTTTAACCAACACATTTATATTTATATTATTTATATTTGCTGTTGTCTAACTGTTATTCTTGTGTATTGTAACAGATGTACTCTAGATGAAAAGAACACACATGCATGTCTGTCTTGTATATGTATATCTTTATACAAGCATGTCAGTCTTGTGATTTTAAATTTTTACTCTTATTAACTATTTTTATTTAATTTTATACACTAGAACAATTTTGTTTACCTTTCGACTATGCTAATGAATGGCATTCATATGCTTTACTTTACTGTAGTACTGATAGATGTCTTGCTTTAACTGAATGAAAGTAAAACTTTTAAAATGATTTGTCTCTATTATCCTACATCAGATGGTACCATCCTACCATGTATGTTTAACCATTTTCAAAACATAAACATATTAGAAAATATATTTCTTTTGCACAGATTAACTGTGTATGCAGGAAATTCCCAGTCTTTGTCAGTTGAGCTAATTTATTGCCTTTATCCTGGAACTTCTGTTGAATTTCCTGTGATGTTGCATGGTCTTTCTGACATTCTTTAGTAAGCTGTTCTGCTGAATTTGAAACTCCTATGCACTTTTGAAAAGATGTATGTATAACTTCTCTAAGCTTCCTGAACTCATTGTGTCTGTCTTTTAGAAGTTTACTATATTCCTTTGTAATAAAATGTACTAAGGGATCTATCAGTAACTGATTTGACTCACATGTGGTGACAGGACATAACTGTTCAACATCAGAATGTAATGGAAACACTTTACCCTTAGTTAATTCTTCAGATCTGTCTTTACAGTCTATTTCTTTCGCAATATGATGCAATATTTTTTATGACATAATACACAAAATGCAGTTTTTGTTGAATCACACAATAAACATTTGTCATTTTTCACATGGTTTTCTTTGAGATACCAGTCAAATATTGTAATACATTTGCATAATGCCTTACTATCAACCTGCCCTAATAAGGTTTTACATTTATTAATGTGCTGTGTATACCAACATAGCAATTTACTAAAGTTTGGTTTACTCCTGCATGAATTATAAATAATATCCATACTATCTAGTAATATACAACCTGTCTAGGAATACAGAAACTATATATGAATATACAACCTGTCTTAAGAATATAAAAACTCTCTTAAGAATATACAAACTGTTTTAACATCATCCACACTAAATATGTGACACAGAAAAAAGTCTTACCAGTTAGCAAGAAAACAGGTGATCAGGCTGCTATTGCAGATGGCTGGAAATTTTCAAAGTCACTTGAGAAGCTGGGAAAGCACAACAGGCAGTGGACTGATGGGCTAGTGGATATCTCCCTTTTCTTGAAGAATTTATGGCACTGCGAATTTCTTGAACTAGTCTCACTCCGGATTGTAGACGTCTAAAAAAACTTTACTACTGAAAGCTGCATAAAATGGAATACTTCTGTTCAGAATTGACACATACGTACAAATGTTAGTTACTGCAATTTAACTGAAGTGACCCTCTGCAGGGCTTACCATCACTCCTCCTGTGTTTGAATGCAGATTGTAGGTTCAAATGCAGACTAGCTTGCCATTGAAAAATTATATGGTGCTAGTCACTCAGCTGCCTCGCCATTGAAAAAATATATTTTGAGCTTTCTCTGCTTACTGCTTGCTGCACATGGTGTGATGGATCTGCAGTGTTCTTATGACACTCAGTCTTGCTGGCTAGATTCTGCTAAAATTCAAAGTCTGATTATATTTGCATTCACAGTCTGTTGCATACAGAAACTTGCAGAATATACACTGATGAGAGAATATACTTTGCAGCATCAACTTTAAAGAGCAGTAACAAATAACTTTTTATAATAAATCAAACGAAACCACGTTGCAGCTTAAAAGTACTGTTCCAACTTTACTTCTCATATAGTACAGATGATGTGAGAGATATAACATTTACCTCAGAACACCAAATGTGTTCCTACCATATCCCCAAACAACTGGATTTATACAGCTCTTTATATACTCTTTAAACATATTTTGGAGAATTGCTTATCCTGTAGAAACAATACTAAACTTCCTTGTTTAACAATGTCTTGTAAGAGACCAGCTTTTCTGACAGTGTGAATATCCTGTAACAGTGTCCTGATGTCCATGTAGAAAAACATATTTTTGAGGAAACACATTGTCCTGTATTCTATTTGGATCTTTGTATAAAACACATGTTCTTATGTCAATGCTGATAAGCATATCCTGTTTTTTATGAAGAAAACATATTTTTGAGAAACACATTGTCCTGTATTCTATTTGAATCTGTGTATAGAAACATGTGTTCTTATGTCAATGCTGATAAGCATATCCTGTTTTTATGAAGAAAAACATATTTTTGAGAAAACACATTGTCAGAGATCAGCTTTTCCGACAGTGTGAACATCCTGTATTTTATTTGGATCTTTGTAAAACATCTGTTCTTGTGCCATCCTGTTTTTCCATGCAGAATAACATGTCATTGTTCTTTAAAAGCAGATTTTGCATTTTTGTTATTGCATATATCATGCCTTGAGTCTGTAAGGGAATAATGTCCATTCAGCAGATTCCTTTTCCAAGCCATGGTCATTTAGTATGACTGCTGATCACATTTTACTTAAACTTTGTTTCTGCATTTAAGCAAGCCTTTTCTTTCAGCATATTTACAACATAATTAATTTCAGATTTATATTCATAAAATCTAACACGTACTATCACATAAAAATTCCAGAAGGTTTCTCCGCTTTCGGCTGGGGACCAGTCATTTTCAATTCAGAGCCCTGCCCTTTGGTCTCACTACAGCCCCCAGTGTGTTTACCAAATGTATGGCAGTGGTCACGGCTCACCTGAGACGTCAAGGATTCCAGGTGTTTCCGTATCTAGACGACTGGCTCCTCTCTGCCACCACCAGGCATCAACTTCTCAAGGCCAGAGACTACACTCTTCACACCTGCAACCAGTTGGGGATTTTTATAAACTTCGAAAAATCTTCATTGTCTCCTTGCCAATCTATTACCTTTATAGGCGCAGAATTAGACACTGTCGGGATGTCAGCAAGACTCACAAACCAAAGAATTCTGGACATCCAAAAGTATGTTCGCATCATACTACTCAGCAAAAAGATCAGGGCCAGGTTTGTCCTGAAGGTGCTAGGTCTTATGGCTGCGGCCATCGTACTGCTTCCTTTAGCTCGCTTCCACATGCGTCTTCTGCAGTGGATGTTGTTCACGCAGTGGTCCTTCCAGCAGCTTCCCATGCGCCACGAGATTTTCGTGACGCAATCGTGCAAGAGTCACCTAACCTGGTGGATGTCTTTTCTGCAACTCCATCAGGGTCGACTGTTTGTTCCCCCAGTCCCGGTTGCCACAGTCACTTCGGATGCCTCTCTGATCGGGTGGGGGGGGGGGCATTATCAGGGCAGGATGGTCCATGGGACTTGGCAACCCATAGAATACCATCTGCACATAAATGTCCTAGAGATGAGAGCAATGCTTTTAACGTTGCAAGCCCTCAGCGACTTTCTTCCTTTAGGGACTATTGCAGTTCAGACGGACAACATGTCCGTAGTCTGGTATATCAACAAACAGGGCAGGACCAGGTCCTATCCACTGTCTCGAGAAACTCTCAGACTTTGGCAATGGGCAATCTCCTCTCATCGGTTTCTGATAGCAACGCATATCCCCGGGAAATCCAACCTCTTAGCGGACAGACTGAGCAGAGCTATTCTCATGCCACACGAGTGGTCTCTCAAACAATCAGTAGTGGACGAGATTTTTCAGAAGTGGGGCGTCCCTTGCTGTGACCTTTTTGCTACACCCCAAAACAGCAAATGCCCAGACTTCTTCTCCCTCTTTCCACTACCAGGCCATCCCCCCAGAAACGCTCTAACCCAGGATTGGTCCCGGGGACTTCTTTATGCCTTTCCTCCATTCCCGCTGATACCTCAAGTGATTCAGAAAGCTACCGTCTTGAGAGCCAAGTTGATTCTCATTGCCCCTTACTGGCCTCGACAAATTTGGTTTCCGTCCCTACATCGTCATCTCTTGGTTCAGCCTTGGCATCTGGATCCAATTCCAGATCTTCTGACCCACCATTCGGGTCATCTGCACCAGGCCATTCATTCTCTCAACCTCACTGCTTGGTTGCTCCACTTCCTTCCTTAGCCAGGCTCCCTATGATTTCTAATCCCGTGCGAGATATCTTAGTAGCTTCTCTAAAGTCCTCTACCAGAAGGATTTATGCTAGCAAATGGCAGCGTTTTTCCTTCTGGGCGAAGTCCAGGGACATAGATCCCTTTACTGCTCCAGTGCAGTCAATCTTGGACTTCTTAGCTGAGATTTTTCAATCGGGTTCCTCTTCTTCTACAGTTAAGGTCCAGCTGGCAGCGATCTCAAATTTTCATGTTGGCTTAGCGGATCAAAACATAATGTCTCACAAGCTTTGCAAAGCCTTTCTTAGAGGGATCTTTCTGCTGAAACCCCCAATCAAAGATCCCCCTCCGCAATGGTACATGAATTTAATGCTGGCATCCTTGATTCTGCCCCCCTTTCAACCGGCTGCTACATGCTCATTAAAATTTCTTTCCTGGAAGACAATTTTTCTGGTTGCTGTTACTTCAGCCAGGAGGGTGTCTGAACTTCATGCTCTCTGTGTCCGTCCCCCATACTTGGTTTTCCACAAAGATAGAGTATCTTTAAGAACTAATCCATCTTTTTTGCCCAAGGTTGCTTCCCAGACGAATATTAACCAATCTATTGAATTGCCAGTTTTTTTCCCTAATTCTGACAGAGCGGAAAAGAAACTTCACTGTTTGGATGTCCATCACCAACTCAGATATTACTTGGACAGAACTAAGCAATTCAGAAAATCTGATCAACTGTTTCTTTCTTATGCAGAAAACAGGAAAGGTCTTACGGTCTCCAAGGTGACCTTATCCAGATGGCTGTCTTCTACCATTTCTCATGTTTATCTCCTTAGGGGCAAGCAACTGCCCTCGAAACCAAACACACATTTTACCAGACACCTATCCACTTCTACAGCATTTCAGGATAGGCTACCTATTGACACCATTTGTGCGGCAGCCACTTGGGCCACTCCTCATACCTTTGTCTCTCATTACAAATTGGACTTGGCCTCCAGAGACAGGGCTGGGTTTGGTTCCACAGTTCTCAAGAGTCTGTTCCATTGAGCCACCCAGGATAGAGGTGTTAGGGACGCGGTCCCATCCAGCAAGAATGAAAGCGAGTTTGACAACTTAACATTAAGAAGTTATGTACCTACCATAACGTTCCATGTTAGTTGTCTTCTCTCGCCTTCTTTCTTGCGTCCCTCCCTCCTTCCCCCAAGCCTGGACAGACCTTGAAGTTGTACTCTTCTCTGTGTACGATCCATTCATTCTATGGGCTCCAGTAGGAAGTGTCACTAGTATCTAGTGGTTACTTTGCTGTGTTTCTTTTCACATTTAGTTCCTCTTCTTCCTTTTTGGGAAGAAGGTTACTGGCAGGGTTTTCTATAGCTACCAAACGAGATCTGGGCAGTCACGCCTTGCATCATGGGGATATAGGGTTGCCTCGAGCTGGTAAAATTAGCTCTCGAGCTTAGCAAGTGCCGAGTTGGAGCCGAAGATTGGCTCCGAACCCATCCAGCAAAAAAGAAGGCGAGAGAAGACAACTAACATGGAACGTTATGGTAGGTACATAACTTCTTATTATAAGCTATGGTGTTTACTGGATTTAGAGTGCTTAGAATTTAGCCAAGATGTTAGTAGAGAGATGTTAACCTTGGAGTAGTTCCTAAAGATTTTTGGTTCTGCTGGCTCCATCCATCCATCCATCCTCAACCCCTTTTCCTAATTTGCACATGGGGTTGGGTTGTCACTTCAGCAGTGACAATCATCTTGAGCCAAGGTTTACACTGCGGTGTGGCTAGTCTTTAGTTTTGCAGAATCACCGGATTTAATTCTCATTTCAAGTCCTACTGCATCATAGTCAGATCTGACAAGATATGATGTAACATTGGGTGAGAAACATCGCACCCCATCCCATGGTCATGAGTACAAGGTCAAGGAGGTTTGGACCCCTGGTAGGAGAATGGACCAACTTTTCCAGAATGTTGGCATTAAGAAAGTTTAGACTTCGCTGGAATTGTGCATTAGAAGTGGTGTAGGATTCCCAATCTGTAGAGGGGTAGTTGAGACCCCCATGAATTTCACATTGGGTTGAATGGTGAAGGGGACTGCAGCACATTGAAATAAGTAGTATGGATTTCCTGGGACATGGAGGGGGAACCTATAGGTTGCAAGGATGTCGTATGACACCCTGTTTATGGTGAGCTGCACTTGTATGAGTTCCAGTGGTCATACACTTTAACTAGTCTGGGTGTGAGATTGGTTTTAATATTGACTGAGACTCCTCCACGTTTAGTTCCCTCCTGTGCAGTTGCTGGTCTAAAGTTGCGAAAGGCCATATAACCTTGCACTTCTGGGGTACTCTCATTGACTTTAAACCATGTCTCCCTTACTGCACAGATGTCTACACTCTACATGGAGCGAAAGGGTTGCAGGGACTAGAGTTTTTTTGGTAAGACTGTTTAATAAGGCACTGTTTGTTACTGGGATATGCATTCCCTCCCTGAAGTTTTTCCTGTTCACAATTTTTTAATCTTCTCAATCTTGCATGCTGTAATAGATCAGTTAGTGTTAGTAGTGTGATCAGTTTGAGATTTGTTTTGACACAGCTGTATTTCAGATCATAACCAACTTGTGTTTGAGATGTCCTTGCCAAGAAATTCACACAAGAGAGGTGAATCTTTGCATTCGTGTTGATAGCACAAGTAAAGGTTATGATCGGTGAGAATCATAATTCTTTGCATTGCATGGAGTTTTATCCACTCTATGTTCTACTAGTTGAAGCAAAAAAAAAAAAGTGTAGGCGCACCAAGTGTGTTTAAAAGTTTTTAAACCTTAGAAAACTGGTAAATCACTTTTTGTTTCTGCCTGCTGTCTGTTTTGGTAGCCCTAAGTATTTAACAGCTTTCAAAGCTGTTTTACTTTCAGATTCTATTAATCCCTTGGCATTGGCCCTAGCCTTAATAGCAGTTAGGTGTACTTAACAGAAGCAGTTTGTTTAATGGTGTTGTCTTTTTCCTGTTTTTGGAACTTGGTCACAATGTCCCACGTACTTCAGGTATTTTAATTCAATGTGTTTAAACTGCTTGGTTTTGGTGATATTTTAATTCCAGTGAAGTCTTGCTTATCATTAAGACATCGGTGCTTAAAGTTTTTTTTCCATTGATTCTGATTTTAGGGCTTTTTTTGTGATGCTGTCTCCAGTGATACAATGTAATACAACTTTATAAAGCTTTTAAGTTAGAGCATTTCTGGTACTCTAAGAGTTGTTCTTTGAGACCATTAGAAGTAGTTATAATGAGTTTAAAATATTCTGCATGGGTGTAAGAATTAATTCTCTGTATATTCCACATGAAACATTTTACTGATGTCTTTTTTGACTAGAAATGTAGTGTTATGCACACAGCTTTAATATGAGTATGAGAATAGAAAATGTCTTTGTCAGAGTTTTTGTTTATGCATATATACATTGTTTGAATAACCCACCACATCAAGGCTAACCATTCTGTGTTGTAAAAATTGGCTCTAGGTGATATGGTCATATTGCCTAATATTGCCAATTAAGGAACCCAACTTATTCTAATTTATGCCAGGGAGCCATGCCTATGGTAGCAGAGGTCTGGAAATCTCCATTAAGCCTGGAAACCCTGAGTCAGTAAGCTATTGGCTAGCTAGTTTCCTGTTGCCCAGATTGAGTTACATGAGATATCTCTGAGCAAAAGCAGGGTGAAAAACCAAGCAACCTGTCAAAACTGAATGAAGGACTGCTGCACTGAGTATAGTTTCACTGATGAGATGCTGGTTGCAGGTGCACAACATTATGTTATGAAGGAAACAGGGTTAGATTCATAGGTGTATACTGGGCTAATGACCACTAGGGCTCATACAAATGTAGCCAGGCAACCCAAATATGGCCCACAAATTTGTTTTATATAGGGTGTGATTTACTTACTGCCTGTGTCCATCAGAGACATGGGCACCAGACCGGGATGAATTTCTGATTACTCATCCATCGGTCCAAGTTGCACTTAAATAGGGGTAGGGAGGAACTCTGCTTTAAATGGATGGGCAGCCTGATCCTGGAGGGTGATAATTCAAAACATAAGCCTGTTCCAGAGAATGGGATTTCTCAGAAACAAATCTCTCTCTCCAGCATGCCCTATTTATGTCACAATGTAAAATGTAGGTATTTTGATCTAGTAGTTCTGATATTTGTTTTGCAAACGTGCAAAAGATTTATCAAAACGGGGTTCAGGGACATCTTGTATGCCAGGCAAAGATCACCTCTCAGTATATTGGGACAGACAAATGGATAAAAGGATTATGAGGTTCTGTTTGATTAGGGCAACAGGAGTAATAAAGGGGAGGCCATTCCAGACTTTTGTGCGGCAAACAACATAATGGTCCCAACACGATTCACCAAAAGAGATCATCACAAGGATCACAGAAAAAAAAAAAAAAAAAAAGAGCGATGAGCATGCATTCCGGTAGATTTCTTTTTAGTAAAGATAGGTCATTGGGGTCAAATGAAAAAAATTTATGCCCATAGAAGTGGTCAGCCCCGAGAATAAATTGCTGGTGGCCACAATCAGCTACAAATAGTGGTCAAAAGAATCTCCCAAGATCAACAGTGATTATGCTGAAGACCTAGAAGTTGAATTTAGTACCTCAGGGAGAAAAGGAAATGGGTGAGCCAGAAGAAGAATGGCAAATTCCCAAAACAGTATGTTTGAAGATGAGAGAACAGATGTTAATGGTCAAGACAGGTCTTTAAGATATATAATGAAAGTTGATGCTAGAAAATAGAAGACTAGGAAGTTACCAAAAGTAAGGGGAGTTCCAGGATGAAGTGGGGAGGTGGAAGAGGCTAAGAAGGATTACTCTTTGGTTCACGAAAAGGCTAAGAGAGCAGCCACAATGGCAAGGAACAAGTCATCAGAGAACCTTTACCATATTCCGAAGATTGACTTGGCAAGATGGCACAAGAAACTTTATCAGGTTGCAAGACAGTAGCAGAAAGATAAAGCAAGCCTGCAGATGCCATTCATAAGAGACACAGCAACTATATGCTCATCAGTTCAGACAGCATCAACAGCAGATGGAAGGGAGTATGCCAGGAAGTGTATGAGTGAAGGAAACCACTCAGAAGCTGTACTGTTTAAGGGACAGCCTACAATGAAAGAGGAAAGAACGATCATAAAAGTATGAAATGCACTAAGGAAAACAAAAGTTGGGGAAAGCAGCATGCTCAGATGAAGTTGCAGCAGATATGATTGGTGTATTAAGGTACAAATGGCTTTTGAGGGTATTCATCTCAGTAGGGAGAGAGAGAAGTGCATTTAAAATAACGAGAGAATACATATCCTAGCATCAATGTACAAGAACAAAGGGAACATTCACAAATGGGAGCTGTACACACCTGTAACTCTGCTAGAGAAGGTGATAGTTTCTACTATATTTTCTTTTTAACATTGGAGTTCGGTAGTTCAGGTTCAGACAAGGATGAAGTACAGTTATCCTGATGTGTTTGTAGTGGTACAGATGGTGGAAAAGAAACCTGCAATGAGGAAGTAGTCCATCTCTGCTTTCCTAGAAATGGAGAAAGAATATGACAAGGTTCCAAGGAACCAGTGATACAAATTTGAGCAGTGTTCAAACTGACTGAGGGATTCCTGTTTGGAATCTGTGTTTATCAAGGATTAGCTCTGAAGTCGCTCCTATTCATACTGGTGATGGACAGCTTCAGCAAACAGATTTAAGAGGATATGTTAACAGACCTGCTGTACGAAGATAATGCGGCACTATAAATAGACTATGAGCATTAACGTAAACAGATTTGGTATGCAAAACTGACTACAGATGACAGTGGTCACTGGAGCCAGTGGAGTAATCTGAAGATGAAAACTGAGATTGATGGGAAAATATTTAGAAAGATTAACAGCTTCAAGAATCTTGAAGTGCAGCTGAGAAGGGAAATCTAAATGAAAAGGTCAAAGCTAGAATCAGATGTTCTGCATCCAACTGGCAAAGTGTCGGGAATAGAGGTGCAACAACACAATGCCAGAAAAGCTGGAAAGTAAGTGTACAAGACAGTGGTGCGACCAATGCTTTTTCATGGTACAGAAACCTTGGCAGTAAAGAAAGAGGAATTGAGGGGCTTAAGGTGATAGAGGTTACCCCACTTAACCAAAGTCTGTGCACTGGCTTCATCCCAGCAGAATGGAGGACAGCGACTATTGTTCCTCTGCACAAAGGTGGAGCGTCCACCAACCCAGGCAGTTATAGGCCCATCAGCCTATCTAGCCTGATCTGAAAGGCCATGGAACGCATCACCATGGACCTTATAAACTAGGACATTGGCAATCTCCAAATGCTTGATCCCACATAGGTTTTGTCAAAAGGAGATCACGCCTGTTAAACTTGGTCGCCATCTTTGAAACGGTCACCAAAGCCATTGATGAAGGCAAGACAGTGCACACCGCCTACCTTGACCTAGCCAAAGCCTTCAACACTATTCACCACTCTGGCATAATAGATAACTCTCCCAGCTAGATATCAACTCGTATATTACCAGAAGGGTAGCTAACTGGCTCACTGTTAGAACCCACTCAGTCAAAATAGGAGAAGCCACCTTTAGTAGTAGACCCATAACAAGCAGCATACCCCAAGGATTGATCTTTGTGCCTATACTGTCTGAGATAGATATACTTTTCTGAGGCGCAAGCCAAAACCAGCGGTCTGTGTCTGACCAGGTTTGCAGATGACTGCAAGCTGGGCACTGTCATAAATTCCCCTAGTGATGTGAACAATCCTCCAAGAGGGCCTTAACCAAACTAATGACTGCGTGCCAGAAGCATGGCCTCAAACTGAATGCCAACAAATGCATCATTATCCCCTTTGGGGAAAATGATGTCCCACTAATTATCACATTAATAACAATGTACTAAGCATGCAATCAGTTGTGAGGGGCTTGGGGACCTAGGTTGATAGCAAACTGACTTTTGACCACCTGTTGCCTACATTGTACGGAAGGCTTTTACATGGCCCATCTCATAAGTAAGGGTATTTCATCCAGAAACAGGGAAGGCATTACATCCCTGTACTCCTCCCTTATCAGACCCATTATCAAATACAGTACCACCTTCGGCATGTACCTTGCTTAGCACATGCAGCATTTGGAGATACCACAGAGGTTCCTTATCAGAAAAATACAAGGCTGTCTCAGACTCAGCTTTGATGGAGTTGCTGCATATCCATAAGTCAAACTCCACTTGCGCAACCCACATGCAAGGTCTCAACTTGGTCTGTGACATTAATAGAACTTGTTGACAAGATAGGTTTGTGTCTCAACAACTCCATCTGTGGAGTAAACTTCCTGTCCATGTCAAGCAGAGAGTACCTCACTAGCCCTCTTTAAGAGGAACCTGGGCAACTGGATGGGAAACAGAAAATATACCTGTGGGATCCCACCTGTCTCTCTGCTGGACAGGTAAAACAGGTGCTGACTTTGTGGGAACATGGGTGAAATTCTTGGCTAGGCTTGTAAGGGCCTCTGGGCCAGTAGCCTAGTGTCATTCTATGAACCTATGAAGTTACTGAGATTCATAGTAAGATGCACACTTTTTGGGGCAGACAAAGAAATGAAAACATCAGAGATGGATCCAAAGTAGCTGCAACTGAACAGAATGTCAAGGAGTACAAATTGCAATGGTTTGGTGACATGCACAGAAAAGCAGAATGTGATTTAGTAAAACAGGAAAAGTGAAGGCAGAGAAGGGGGATGTCCAGTCAAGGGTTGGACAGATTGCATGAGACAAGACCTGCGGCAATCAGGCATGCCTGACATTGAGTTGAGAGAAGTAGCATCAGTTGACAAAATACCCCACTGTCATTTAATGTGAAGGAAATGTAAACCACTCATAATGAAGTTGCTCCTTAAAATAATCTCTGTAGCTGCAAACTACCATCGGACTATTTAAAAATGGCCACAGAAGTCATAGCTTTCCCTGTATCCATGCTAATTAATAGGTCCACAGCAGAAAGATGCATCCCAGCACTGTGGGAGAAATCCTTCATCGTACCACTTGCCAAAGGCAGCACATCCACAGAGTTTAAGAACTACAGACCAATAGCAATTCCCTCCTCACTCTCCAAAATATTAGAGAAATGCATCCATATGCAGCTGATGCAGTACCTAACCTCAAAGAACCTGCTTTCAGAAACACAACATGGCTTTAGGCCCCAACACAGCACCACTACCACTCTACAACATTTTACCAGTGTAATAAACTAACATAGAAACAATGCTCTGCTTGTGCCCACCATATCTCTCAACTGTACAGATTTTTGCAGAATGTCCAGATTTTTGCCTCATATTTTTTGCCTACTTTTCATAAAATTGTGACTTTCTGGCAAGTTAATGGAAAATCATTAAAGATTGGAGTTCGAAAATAACAGACATTTGAGTTTAATTTCATACCTTTCAGAAAATTAATGTTAATTCAAAACCTGTTATTTTTATCAACTTTCTCAGTTTGTAGGAGCAGTATTTAAAAATTGTCCCTATTTGTGGGCCTTAGTCACAATTTTATTTATGGCTTTGTCCAGATTTCTTGCTCTAAGAGGTTGAGAGGTATGCCCACCATGTTATACTTGTCAAAGGCATTTGATATGGTCTTTCATCAGCAGCTTACTCGTTCAACTCTCACTTTCACAAAACTCCTTGTCATGGTTACTTATCTGGAAGGCAACAAACCTACTCATCCTTTCAACCACTTACTACATGTGTCCTTCGTGGCTGTGTCCAGTTTAATATATTTATTACTAACCTTCACTCACCATGTTAGTTTAGTTCACTATGCAGATGATTCAGCATTAATATGTGCAACCTCAACAACAAATAAGCTGAAAGACATTACACAAAAGTTGTTCTCCCTTGTAGAAATTTGGTTCAAAGAATCAGACTTCCTATTCAACCCCAAGAAAACTAAGTTAATGTTTACCTCAAAAACTTGCCAAAATTAAAAGCAATCTTTTATCATAAAGTCATCAAATAATAATGTCATTGAAACTGTAACTCACAGCAAACTTCTAGGTGTTATAATAGATGACAATCTCAAGTATGACCAGTGTGTGTGTGTGACACCAGAAATTAGACTCCCTTTATAGGATCAATGGATTTCTTACAGATACTGCAAGAAAAACTAGCCACCACCTTCTTACTGCCAGCTCCCTTATATGCTACTCCTATCATAACAAACTTGAACAATATTCAAAGAAAGAAACTTGCCTCCTGCCCCAATAAAATAGCTACATTTGTCACCAGTCTCCCTCATAGGAACCATCATTGTCATAGCAAAAAGCAATTAAACTGTCTTGAATTGCATAACTAACTACAGCACGCACACATTCATTATCCAGAAGTATGCCCTGCACTACAAAACTTATTACTGCCCTACTGTCTGGCGAGAGACCTCCATTTTAGTAACAAATACTTACTACTCGCAGACTCGCTGTATTCCCAACATGTTCCTAACTCTGGAATAGTTTTAAATTACTGCTTAAACAACATTTTAACCAGTCCTGGTCCTGCACATACTCCTCACTTGGTTAAGACTTTGTGCTCACCGTACAGTACTCTCCAAATACTCTGTAAACAGAATACTCTCAACCTGTCACTGAAATGGCAAAACAATTGTTATACATTAACTGCTGCCTGCAAAATCCAGTAGGTTACACGTGGACATTCTCTTTAGTAACTTCTGCCTCTGTAAATAGGGTGGACCCCTATACATTTTTTTCCAGACTGTCCGGAAATCAATCCGATTGTCCAGTAGTCTGGAAAACACTGTACAAACTCTGGTATTCTGTTCCAAAAAATGAAACCTGACTATAGGAGTTTAAAATCGGCATATGTACCATGTTTTTTTACAGAAAAGCATAGTTGTCTTTCGGATTTTCCCGGTTAGGGGTCGCCACAGCAGAACTCCGGTCCGCTAATGATTGGCAGTAGATTTTTATGTGCAGAGTTGCCAGCTCTGAAGCAAACCTTCAACGAAGGTACACCCATTCACGTATGTCTCCACACAGAAGACGCTCTAGCTGAGAATCGGACAGGACAATGTCTTACTGTGAGGCGACAATGCTACCGCAGCACCACCACCGCAGTTTAAGCATAGTAAATTAGCAGAATGTGGGCATCAGGAATGGAAAAACTTAGCATTTCCCATCAGGTGATGTCATAACGACTTAAAATAGGGGGAATCATGGATGGGAGGGGGCAGAAATGGGCGAGGTTACGGGTGATAAGGGGTGTGACCTTGGTCTGGTTTTAGCCACAAAGAAAGGTGGCCACCCTATCTGTAAAGTCTTAGAATGTATAAATGTAACTACTGTTTGTGTGTAAATAGAAATGCATCTACTGTTTTACTGGAATTAATTATAGTGCAATGTAAACAAATGGAGTTTTTCTGTCCAGGCCTCTGCTGAAAATTGGTATTACCCAGTTTGGACTGTCCAGGTAAACAAAGACAATTAAATAAAACTGGGAGTACAGTAGCATCACTTTTAAATCTGTGAGCTAAATGCTCATCTATTTAGAACTTGTCATTTCGTAGATTATGCCTTCTTCCACTCTGACAGCTTTGGTAAAACTTAGGTTTCTAGCTAATTCCTGGTCATCTGAGTTGTACTCAGCCCTTTACCTATGTTCACCATGACCCAGCAATGTACGGCTTGAAAAACGTTAAAATGTTTCATAAGTATAACATGGTATTGATAGACACCACTAATAGGCTCCCGGGGCCATCAGAGAGTACTTGGCTGGGAAGTTCAGTTATATTTAGTTCCTGAGATGGCTAGGTATAGTACTTCCTTTCAGAGTGAGAAATGCAGTACAGTCTCAGTGTGTCTACCCTGAGATGGCATTGCATCAGAAATAAAAAAAAAGTGTATACGTTTCTCCATAATATGGAACTTTGTTCGTGGAAAGATGCCACCACCACCAATGGCAATTGTGTGGGGCTATAACGTTACCACTGAGCTTAATTTAAATCTTTAAGAGTGGCTGTCTTGGATGCATTTTATAATTGACTGGCTAAGAGGAATTCCCCTCTATTGTTAACTGTCAAAAGGTGGATAGCATTTGCCATTTTATACTAAGGTTTTTTAGGCGTTTCAAAGGTGGTACAGTTTAGCATATCCTGGAAGGTAGTAAATGATGTTAACTGTGCTAACAGTCCCATCTATAATAAGACTTCGGCCCACATGAGCACTAATTAGGTAAAATCCTTTGCTTCTGGTTTTGCCACAGTAAACTCAGTGTCATCACCTGCATATTCAGCAACACAGCCCAAAGCTCTGCATCATTCTTCTTTGCCTGGCAGCACCTTTATCTCCAAGACTATTGCACATATACGTTTGTTTGCTTATAACAGGCATAGTTTGACCAGAGATGAAGCACACCCTAATCAGGCCCCATTCTGAAGGTCACTTCACCCTCATTAGCACAGGACTTTGGGGATATCTTTATCTGATGCCTCTTAACTAAAATATTTGAGAAAGTCACATACAATTATATCTTAGCCTACCTAAGCAAACATGTCTACACAGACATCATAGTTTTAGATTAGGTCATAATAGACTCTCTGCTTTATATTCTCTCACTGATAAATCCGTCACTTCCATATAGAGAAACTGTTATTGAGGTACAGTATTTATAGATCTAATAATGTGTATTTGAGACCGTGAACCTTTACTTAAGTATGTAAATGCTGATTCAGTTCCACATCATTGTCTTGATTCTTTTACTGTCTAAGACAGAGGTCATTCACCATTAACAACCAAATTAACCCTCCTCATTTGGGTGCATTCCGTTCTGTTGTTCCTCAGGGATAAGTTTTCTGCTCCATATTTTGCTTTGTATTTATTGATGTCATAATCTCTATACCATTCCCAGTCCTCTGTTGTACTGTGTACAGGTTATAGATTATTGCAGGCATAGATCCTTCCTTCTATAACCTATACAATGAACTACAGCATTATTTTTCTCTTCTCTGTGAATGGTTAGCTAAAATTAACTTGGTGCTGAACCTCTCCAAAAATGCAGCAATGGTGTTTGGTCTCAACCAAAAGACATTTGAATACTAATCAGCTCAGTGTTTGCACCCCAGACAGCATCCTTATCCAGTAGGTGAATCAGGATATGCACCTTGGACTCATCCTTGAGACCTGTCTTTCCTTTAAAATCCACAGAAAAACAATTTCTACTAGTCATCAAACAAAAAAAGACCATCTACTCAGGTTTCTTGCCACTTAATGAAACCTATCTGGTCTGCTATAGCTAAAAATATCCTAACACCTTGGCACAAACAGTGTCCCTCTAGATTAAAGTTTTACTTGAATATGGACAGGGATGAACTTTGTTTTATGTGGATTGGGAGTCTGTTCCAGAACAGTGGTATCCTCTGCAAAATATACTTCTCTCCAAACAGTTCTGTTGCAGAAGAGGTTTGGATTTCAAGGCAGAGCATTTTTGATGCCATTTTCACCACTTAGCAGTCAGTAGGACACCTAGTATGGTGAGGGGACTTTGAGTTGGACTGTGTACGACATTGTTCAGGCCTTTTATCCTTTTAGTAAGGTATCTCTATGGATGTCCCAGTTGCTGCATGTGTCTGAACAGATGCATGTCAGAGGGGGACATTGGCTTAATGAGGACTTAGTAAAGTAGGAGAATGACATCCCTAGATTTAGACATAATCCCTTTGTTTATAAGCTGTGCAATATAGAAGGATTTTCTTACAATGAACACGTATTAATCAAAAATTAGGTCCCTGTCCATATAAGTTCCCAAATCCCAAACAACTAGGTCAACTCTTAAGGGTGTATTGTTAAAGTAATAGTTTCTGACTTCCCAAAGGATACAATAATGTATTTTTGGCATTTAGTTTGTCCATGATTTTGGCAACAGTTATTTGAGACAAACCTTCCTGCAAGATAACTATCCTTTGGAGATTTAACTCATTCAAGCCTATAGCACCTTTTTGTATTCTTTCAGTTCACACCCACAGCTCCTTATGGCACCCAGAACTTTTTGGGGTCGGGCTTCATTGATTGAGTGACTTACCAGATAATAGGCAATATTAGAAAGTGCAAGGACTTACTAACGAAATGACACTGTGATTGTTAATCTAGGATATATTGCAGTAGTAAAATCACTGTTCATCGCTTATTATTCATATTGTCATATTTATTTTCATATTTTCATAACTGGGAGCCCTGCATGTTGTTTAGGGTTATGGTGTAATATGCCATGGTGGGAGACAGAAAAATTTATTCAGTGTCCTTTTGTATCACACTATATCTGGATATATTGCTAGCTGGTTTTGTTTTTGTCTTTCGGCTTTTCCCGGTTAGGGGTTGCCACAGCGGAACTCCGGTCCACTAATGATTGGTAGTTGATTTTTACGTGCCAAGTTACCAGCCCTGACGCACAACCTTCAATGAAGGTACACCCATTCACGCATGTCTCCACGCAGATCATGCTCTAGCTGAGAATCGAACCGGACAGCGTCTTACTGTGAGGCGACAACGCTACCACAGCACCACCACCGCAATATATATTGCTAGTTGGTAATTATGAAAATAAACAATATTTCCATGTGTACTTCAAAAAAACAAGTGACTTACAAAACTGTTGCATGACACTAGGTGAAACCTTAGTTGCTGTCAAAGAAAACTGCCTTTCAAATTTGTACTGTAAGTTTCACATCTCGAGAAATATAAATTGTTATTTATTCAATTAAGAATATGTTTTCATATCCGTAAATATCTCAATAAACATGCACTTATTGAGAAATTTATTGTTGCCATGTTGCAGCTTTGGTCTGGTAAACAAAGTTAGGTAAAATCAATATCGCTCCCTTGCAAAGCTGTAGGCCCCCCTCTATGACCCAGGAAATCCATACCATATATTTAAACTTATTAGAAACACAAACCATCCAACCCAATGCCATATTCATGGGTGACTTTAATTACTCCACTGTTAACTAGGAATCCTATACTATACCAAACATACATGCACAGAGATTCCTGGATTTTGTAAACAAGCTCCCTGGACCAGATAGTCAGTACACCAACCAGGGGTGCAACTATACTGGATCTCGTCTTCAGTAATCTGGGAGACTGCTACACACCCCCTACTGTAATGTCTTCCCTGGTAAGGTCAGACCACAAAATGGTCTCCTTTTGAAGTAAAAATAAAACTTGCACTCCCAGCTAAACCTGGAATGTTCAGGAATTATTCTAAGGCTAACCTCCTACTACTAAGTGAGAACTTGGCAAAATTTCAAACCCCCCTAAACCCTGCGAACACTTCTCCCTATCAGAACTGTTCACAGAAACCTTGTACAACTGTGTTAATAGCTGCATAGAGGCAGCTATACCCACTAGGAAGAAGTACAGAACTAACTCAGAAAATAAGCCCCCATATGGAATTATAAAATCGATTGGCTGTATAACAGAGGGAAGAAAATTATGGCAAAAGTTAGGAGGTGTAGCACCCAGCAGTATAAAAGTACTCTCATCAAACTAAACAAAGCTCAGAGGACAAATAGTCTACCAAAGCCATATTTGAGGTAAGTTTGGCCTCCCAGACCAAGGTCAACTACAAAGCATTCTTTAGCTATGTCTGCAGCCTCAAAGGCAATACACAGTTGTGTACAGAGCTCATTGTAAATGGAGCCACCAATACAGAGCCAGAAGATATAGCAAACCTCCTGGGTGATAAATTCAGCTCCAGCTTTTCCCCTCTCAGCTTTCCTTCAGGCGATATCAAATATAACTCCCCCTACTATCCCTAGGGAACAGGACCTAATGCTCCCTCTAAGACCAAGAACACTGCATCAGTGGGGTCCAGACAACATCCCAGGATGCCTTCTAAATAGTATGAAACATGACCTGCCAGGGCCTCTGGAATTACTATTTAACTGTAGCCTCCAAACAGGCTTTATGCCTCATGAATGGAAAAAGGCAACGATCATCCCTCTGCACTAAGGTGGGCCATTTACAAACCCTGGAAACTACAGACCCACAAGTCTCACTAGTCTTGTATGTAAAACCATGGAAAGAATTATCATGGAGATAATCCGTAGAGATGCAGTAAATCTCCAGACACTGGCCCCAACCCAGTCTGCTTTCGTCAAGGGCAGATCATGCCTACTAAACCTAGTGGACTTCTTTGAGAAAGTCACCAAAGCAATGGATGAGGACAAAGTCATTCACACTGCCTACCTTGACCTGGCGAAGACATTTGACAGAATACCCCACTTGGGTATTGTTGACAAACTCAAGGCATTTGGTAAAAACCTGCATGTCATCTGGTGGATAGCCAGCTGGCTAACAGACCGGACCCAGGATGTTAGAATTGGGGAGTCAACCTCTACAAAGAGGCCAGTCACAAGTGGAGTCCCTCAAGGATCAGTCCTTGGACCACTCCTTTTTCGTATTTACTTCTCAGAAGTCAAGGCCAATGTCAGTGGTCTCTGGCTGACTAAATTTGCAGATGGTTGCAAATTAGGCGGTGTCATTGAATCTCACACTGACACAGATGTTCTCCAGGAGGGGCTGATACAAACAACTGGTTTCAGAGCTATGGACTAAAACTTAATGCCAAGAAATGCATAATAGTATCCTCTGGGAAGTCATTCATCCCTGGTAACTATCACATTGACAACACACCCCTTAAATTTGACCCAGTACTCAGAAACTTGAGGACACACACAGATAGTAATCTAGCCTTTGGACATCACATGTCTGCAGTGGTTTGGAAATCATTCTATGTTGTGCAACTTATAAGCAAAGGTATGGCATCTGAGTCCAAGGAAGTCATTGTTTCACTGTATTTGGCATTCATCAGACCTATCATTGAGTACAATGCCCCTTTTGGTAAGTACCTAACCAGGCATATCCAACAACTGGAACATCCACAGAGGTTCCACACTAAAAGAATACAGGGCATAAGTAATATGTTCTGGTGAGACCACCTCAAGGCCCTATCCCTGTATTCTGTCTCCTACGGGCTTTTGACGAGGGAGAGCTATGCCTGGCATACAGGGCATTGTCAGATCCCACTCTGACCTCCTGCATATCCACAAAACAAATGGCACCAAAATTACCCATTATAAAGACTTAAACCTTGCCTGTGATATAAATAGGACCTGCTGGAGAGATTGGTATATATCCCAGAGACTACCCCGTCTATGGAACAGCCTCCCCATCCATGTGAAGCAGAATTCCTCCCTAACCTAATTCAAATGCAACTTGGACATTTGAATGGGAAACCAAAAATTCATCCCAGATTTGGCACCTATGTCTCTATTGGACAGATGTAACCTATAAATGGTTCATCTCCCAGGCACATGCTTACACTTATCAAGGGTATCAGAACTGGTCAGAGATTTGGGATGCATGGCTAGGTTTAAAAAGGCCCTTGTGATCATTTGCCTGGTAAACACCTATGAACCTAAAAGTGTTTTAACAATATATGTCTAGGTTATACAGTTTCCAAGGTATAATAAATTGTTTGTGGAAGTTTCACAAAAAATATCATTTTGGGTTTGTGTGCATCATAATGTATTATAGTATTTATGGAAAGACTATATAAGTGCACTGACTGTTATCACTGCAAAGAATACTTCTTACTGATAACATTGCAGTTTGTACAGTTTCAATAGCCGTTACTGTTCACAAAATCCTTTGTTTATTTTTCAGAAAATGCTCTGGAATGCAAGATGTATGTAGTCTGCCAGAGGTGTGACATTCTGCATCACCTCAGTGTTAATGAGTTAATGACTGCAAACTTATTTATCCAGAGCCCTCCAGTATTGGCTTTTACTTCTGAAACATAGATGCTGAAGAGGAGATGTTTCAGCACAGAACCCTAGGGGGACTCTGCTGGTGTCTGGTCTCTGTGGAGGTAACGTTCAGTGTTTTGACTTCCTACATCCTATCTGTGAGCCAATTGGCAATCCAGTGGGTGACTTTGGAGTTTATTCACAGTTTAAATTTTTTTGCTATGCATGAGTGAAGAATTGTCAGAAGCTTTGTCCAGGTGGAGGTATGTTGTGTATACCATTTTGCCTTCATCCATTGTTTTGGTGGCCTTTTAAAAAAAAGATCCACCAGGTTGATGAGTAAGCATGACCTGCCCTTGATGAATCCAAATTGAGGCAGGTGCAGTGTTTGGAAGTTCCCTAGGTCCTTATTGATTAGTTCCATGATAAATCTTTCCAGGACTTTGCATGCAAGGCTGGTCAGACTTGTGGGTCTGTAAATGCCTGGGTCTGTGGAAGTTTCTCTCTTATGCAGGGACGTGACTGTAACTGTTCTTAATTCATTTAGTACAAAACATGTATAGAGGTTGAGGGATTGAACAATGTTGTTAAGGGTGTGGCTAAATCGTACTACTTGCTATTTAATATGTATCCGGAGATATTGTCAAGATCCATCGATGCAGTGACTTTAGCCATTGATAGCAGTTTTAGGACTTCGTCCTGTGTGATAGTTGGAGGCAAGCCAGTTTCAGGTGTATCAAGGGGACAGACAGAGGGAAGGGGTAAAGTTAAAGCTACATTTATCGGCCAGTACATTTGCTGTATTTTCAGCAACAGTGTAGGTAACATTGCTCGCAATCAGTGCATTGCTGTATTGTGCTTTGGAGATTACAAAGATAACTAAAAACTACAGTGTGATTCTTTGGCTTGCATAGCTATTTTAGCCTCAAACTTGGCATTGGTGGATTTCATTGAGATGCTGAGTGTTTATTTCATTTGTTAGGGCTCTGACATTCTGGGAATTACTCTTACCTTTGATAAAAAATATTTTCCTTTTATTATAAAGCTAGTTGATATTATGGTTCCACCATGTGGGTTTGTTTTTAGAGTTTTCCCTGCTCTTCTTCTAGAGGTACAGTTGCATATGTGCAGCTGTTTACATGCTGGTATAGTATGGTGGTATACATTTCTGCATATTTGGTGATGTTACCTGGTTTTAGTGGGGATTAGAAGCTTACCAATGTATCACTTAGTAGTAGGTAGTTTGTGTTAAAGAAATTTCTAAAGGTACTTTGGATGAGAGGGCTCTCTGGTTTCAGTTTTATTTTGAAGGACGCAGCTTCATGGTTAGACCTAGCAAGTGATAAAGATATGCAAAGGACTGTGCAAGATGCTCCCATGTTAGTAGGGACAAGATCAAGGATGTTAATTCCCCTAGCTGGTACTGTAATTATTCCTGGATGTCTGTATTGATAGAATCTAGGAATCTCTGTGCTTGTGCACTAGTGATGGGGTAGGTTTCCCAGTCTATAGTTGTATATATCCAGAATATTGTCATTACACAAGTAGTAAAATCCTATATGCTTTCCAAAAAAAAGGGATTGTTTGCCACTGTAATGACACCACCACCAAGCCTCCTTGTTCTTTTGACTGTGGCAGTGCGATTAAACCAGTTTTAGCACTGAGCTGCAGTTAAATCTTTACAGATCAAATGAATGTTCAAAGTTCCTCAGTAGGACTAGACTTGGAGATGTTCTTCATTCCACATTGCTGCAGTCCTAACTATTGGGGTAGTCCGCTGTCCAGTCGGCCCGAATACCAAAGTATATGTCTGACGTCGGTCAGGGCGCACTAGACTGACGTCAGTACGTCAGGGTACTAATGCGCATGACCGACGTCATATCCTCAGTCTTTTTTGCCGCATGGTCCGATGCAGAAGCAATTTTGCGAGTGCAGGTTGGCGTTCTGAAAGTTTCTGAAGTCAGAGTTTCAGACCGAATCAAAGTTGGCTAAGTACCCCGTTGGGGAATATTTTGGTTTTTTCTTGCCTCAGTATTTAACCGGATGTCAGAAAAAGTGAATAACTGTATTTCTTGTGGGAAACAGATACCTCATAGGGATTACCATACTTTGTGTATACCTTGTTTAGGGCCTGAGCACGACGTTGTTGGATGCCGCTCTTGTGCTAGATTTAACAAACGCACTATTAAGAGAAGGTTAGACTGTGCCAGGTTAGTTTTGGGAAGCGTTGTAATTATAAAATGCCGCCGGAGGCTCCGACGCCCGCCAAAAGCGCAAGGACAAAGCAGCAAAGCCTAGAGTGGAAGAACCGACAGTCCCAGACGCCGGATCTTTAGAAGGCTCAGTGGAGCCGGAGGTTTTGCCAGGTGTTTCTTTGGAGTCTCAGGGAGAGACTTTACTGTTACAGGATGTATCCTCGCAGGGAAGTAGGCCAGGCTGAGGGGCTTCTCAGGTGGCTGTTCTTCCCTCTCTTCCTAAGGTGGTTAGAGCCTCCCTTCTGTTTCCAAGGCTTCTTTGAGAGGCAGGCCAAGTTTAACTTCAGTGGGGTTTCTCCTAGTGCTTCAGGGTCTTTGCCTAAGAAACATATGCTTAAAATGGCAGAGGATTTGATTACTATGATTAGAGGTTCTATGCCCCTCCTGATAAGAGGCCTAGGTGGAACCTGAGTTTGAGAGTTTTGAGCAATGTTCGAGGCTTCTGAGTCTTCGGCTGAAGACTTGCAGGAGTATCCTCCTTATTCTGATTCTGATGTGGATGATTCTACTCCTTCAGCTTCTCCTCCTGAGGATTTTTCATTTTCAGAGACTCTGCATTCCATGAGGGAGCATTTTAAATGGGAAGGTCAAGATTTCTCTGATTCCAGGAAGAGGCTTAGGGAATTCTTGTTTTACCCCAGCATAGGCCTTTAGCTATACCTCCTGTTCTGAATGTGGTGGAAGATGTTTTGCAGAGGCTTCCTCAATCCTGATTCTTTGCCTCCTGCCCCAGTTAAACCGGATAGGTACTATAGGGTGCCTGAAGCTCATAAGTATCTTTTAAGAGTCCTAGGGCAGACCCGAAACTGTCTCTCAGGGGCCTAAAGGTGTGAAGGCCTCTGTTGTTAAAAATCCTGTTCCTCCTGATAAAGAGGCAAGGGCTTTGGATAGATGGGGAAAGAAAGTGTATACTACTTCCACTTTAGCCATGAGGGCGTTGAATTGTCAGTTTCACATGTTAAAATATCAGAATTATCTCCTTTCACAATTGAAATCTAAGGTGGATGCTCTGGCAGAAGGTATTGAGTGTAAAGAGTTGCAGGATTTAGTTCATGTGTCTGAACAGGTGGGTAAACATTCCTTGCAATGTGGTTTTGATGCTGTGCAGGCCTCCTCGAGGGTGGCTGCCACTGGTTCTGTTCTTCGTAGGCATGCCTGGTTGAGAGATCAGAATTTAGCTGAGCATGTTAAAACAAGGATTTTGGATGCTCCTTTGCAGTCTGATGTGTTGTTTGGTTCGCCTGTGGAAGCAGTCTTAAAGAAAATGGAGGACAAGGCTAAGTCTATGCAAACTGTTAAGGATTTTTGCAGGTGCAGCCTCCAAGTTTAGTAGAAATTGGCCTACTAAGGGATGGACTTATCCTGCTTATGATTCCCAGTCTAGGGGTAGGTCTAGACGTGGTAGGGGCAGAGCTCAAGGTTCTTTTAGGCCTAGGACAGGGAGTTCCCCTGCTCAGACTTCTGGTGAGGGCAGGGGTCAGTCCTTTCGTAAGCAGACCCAATGACCTGCCTTTTCAGCTGCCAGTACATTCTCGCCTGGCAGCACCTTTGGGAGGAAGGCTGTCTCTTTTCAAAGAAAATTGGGATTTAATTACCCAAGACAGATGGGTTCTGGATATCATTCACCACGGTTACAGGTTTTATTTCCATACCATGCCTCCTTTCAAAGGCATGCCAGATATTCCTCCTCTACAAAGACAAGAGGCTCACAAGCAAATTTCTCTGTTGCTCCACATAGGGGCCATTCAGCCAGTTCCAGTGCCAGAAAGGGGCCTAGGATTTTATTCTCGCCTGTTCCTAGTACCGAAGAAGGGGAACACGTGGAGGCCAATTTTGGATTTATCTATCCTTAACACTTATCTGGACATTCCCAAGTTCAAAATGTTGACGTTACAACAGCTTTTACCTTTGCTGGGCAAGGATCACTGGATGGTAACTTTAGATCTCAAGGAAGCTTACCTTCATGTGCCTATAAGACTAAGTTGCAGGAAGTATCTGCGTTTTCGAGCTGGAAATTCTCATTATCAGTTCTCTGCATTGCCCTTTGGCTTATCCACTGCCCAGAGTATTCACAAAGGTTCTGGCTCCAGTGATAGCTTACTTCAGGCTAAAAGGAATTCAAATCTATCCTTACTTGGACGACTGCCTGATTCTAGCTCAAGAAAAGGAAGACCTTCTACAGCATTTGGATTATGTCATAGCAGTGCTAAGATGCCTAGGGTATTCTGTGAACGAAATAAAGTCCAGTCTAGTACCCTCTCAAGACATGTGCTTTCTGGGTGTGAGACTGAATACAGCAGCCCAGATGGCCTTTTTAACCCCGGACAAACAAAAGAATCTTTCCAGTTACTTCCATCAACTATCTCTTCAGTTCGGGCTGACTGCAAGGACAGTCCTTCAAGCCTTAGGGTTCATGGCATCTTGTATTCTGGTGCTTCCCAATGCCAAACTGCATATGAGGAAGCTGCAATGGTATCTCAAAATGTATGGACACAGCACTGCCAGGATTTGGACACTGTCATTCAAATAATACCTTGCATTCAAAAGGAATTTTGTGGTGGGCTCAGGAATGTCACCTAAACAAGGGACTCTCTGTGACCCGGCCAGAGGCGAGTCAGATTCTAACGACAGATGCCTCAGACATTGCTTGGGGAGCTCATCTAAATGGAAAGTGGATACAAGACAAGTGGCCTGCCAGACTACAGCATCTACATATCAACATGAAAGAGATGTTAGCAGTCCAGTTTGCATTAATGGCTTTCAAGGAGTTACTTCTACCACGGCAGGTGTTGATTCTAACAGACAACACAACTGTCATGTGGTACATCAACAATCAAGGGGTATCACATTCATACCCATTGTGCAGGCAAGCAATGATTTAATGGGAGACTGCGCTAAGCTTGGAACTAACTCTTCAGGCAAGGTTTCTGCCGAGCACAGAACTCCTTAGCAGATGTGTTAAGCAGACAAATCATGGATCCCCACGAGTGGAAACTGGATCTTCATGTATTTCAAAAATTGACAGTGTCATGGGGAACTCCAGACATAGATCTGTTCGCTTCTCCACTAAACCACCAGCTGCCAAAGTTTTGTACAAAGAGGTTTCATCACACAGCTTGGAAAGTGGATGCTCTTTCTTTCAGTTGGAAAAATCTTCATGTGTATGCTTTTCCACCTCTGCCTCTTTTCCCAAAGGTGCTTCTAAAGGTCAGACAAGACAAGCCAAGGATGATTTTAATAGCTCCAGATTGGCCTCGGCAGCACTGGTACCCATTACTGAGGAGTCTGGTAAGGAAGCCTCCATGGCCTTTACCCTTGATTCCACACCTGTTGTCTCAGAGGGACGGTCACCTGCTCAATGTCAAGCTTCAATCTCTTCATCTAACAGCCTGGCATATTCTGTTTTGAAAGACAGCAGGTCTCAACTTCCTCAACAAGTTTTAAATGTGATTTTGGAAGCCAGAAGACCTAGTACAAGGAAAGTGTACGCAGAAAAATGGAAGAGATTTTTATTTTGGAGTGCAGCAAACAATTTGGAGATTTCTGAGCCTAATTTGAGTGTGGCTCTTCAATATCTTACTGAGTTATTGGACAAAGGTTTGTCTTTCTCTTCCATTAAGATTCATGCTGCAGCAATTTCTGCTCACTATGATTGTGACCCACCATTGTTTTCGCATCCTTTGTTCAAGCAATTTCTTAGAGGGGAAAAGAATATAAGACCCCACGAGAGCTCCTACTCCTGCTTGGGATCTCAATTTTGTGTTGGAGAAACTTACTCTACAACCTTTTGAGCCTGCGGCTACTGCTGAATTGAAATATTTGTCATGGAAGACTGCTTTTTTGTTGGCCATTACTTCTGCAAGAAGGGTTTCTGAGTTGCAGGCCCTTATGGCGGTAGAGCCTTTTTGATTTTTCATAAGGATAGGGTATCTTTACGCACTAATCCTTCCTTTATGCCTAAGGTGGTTTCTAGTGTGGCTTTAAACCAAACTATTCATTTGCCTACTTTTTATGCAGATCCCCAAAATAAAGGGGAAAAGATTTTGCACACTTTAGATGTACACAGGCAATTGCTATTATTTGAGCAGGACTAAGGATTTTAGGCAGTCTCAGCAGTTGTTTATTTCTTTTGCTTTGGGTTCAGGGCAAGCCTGTGTCAAAACAAACTATTTCTAGGTGGATTGGGTTTTGCATTGCATTTTGTTATTCCCATCATGGCAAGGAGATTCCAGCTGGAATTAGGCCTCATTCCACTAGTGCTACTGCCACTTCTACAGCATTTCTAAGGGGTGGCCACTAAGGATATTTTGGAGGCAGCTACTTGGAGTTCAGTGCATACTTTCTCTAAGCATTATCACCTTCCTCTCTACTCTAAGTCTAGGGCTGGTTTTGCCACAGCTATTTTGCAAGGCATGTTGTCAGTTCCTGCTTCCTTATGATTTGCCAGCCTCCCTTACCTCTGCTTTGGGATTCTACCCAATAGTTAGGACTGCAGCAATGTGGAATGAAGAACATAGTACAGTTTTGTACCTACCATAAATGTAGATGTTCGAGGATCCACATTGCTGCAGTCCAATTTTTACCCTCCCTCCTTCCCCTCTGTGTTTAAGGGTGGTTGTGTAGGTGAGGTTATATTCTGGTAATTTTGTATATATTGTACATATTTTTGGTGCAGGTATGTTTGGAATTTTTGGTTTTGGCCTTAGCTTTTCAGGGTCTTCTGACATCTGGGGCAAGAAAAGACTGAGGATATGACGTCGGTCATGCGCATTAGTACCCTGACGTACTGACGTCAGTCTAGTGCGCCCTGACCGACGTCAGCCATATACTTTGGTATTCGGGCCGACTGGACAGCGGACTACCCCAATAGTTAGGACTGCAGCAATGTGGATCCTCGAACATCTACATTTATGGTAGGTACAAAACTGTACTTTTCTGGGAATTGGCTAGAGAAATGCCTTTCTTATTTCTGAGTGGTTCAAATATGGGCAATTAAAATGTATGGATGTTAAGTTGTCAATCTCGCCTTCATTCTTGCTTGATGGGTTCGGAGCCGATCCCTCGGCTCCGACTCGGCACTTGCTAAGCTCGAGAGTCACTTTTACCAGCTCGAGGCAGCCCCATATCCCATGATGCAAGGCGGTAAGTACCCAGATCTCGTTTGCCGCTTCGCTTACGAGGTCCTCCTTTTACCAGCTCCTGGTAAGTGATTCACTTTTTGAATATTTAAGCCCCTTTTTCTTAAAAAACCCTTAATTATTAGTTATTAGTTAATTATTTACATTTTGTGACAGAAAATCCCTGTCTTTTCTAATTTATTTTAGTCAAACTTTACCCATCCCATCCCCTCCCTGTTAGGGTGTGTGTGTTTTTTATACAAATACCTTTTGGTATTTTATTTAAGTTAATTTTTTGACTGGTGTGTGTGTGTGTTTGTGTTAAGCACCATGTCAAAGGAGAGGGTCTCAGGTTTTAAGAAGTGTGACTCGTGCTGTCAGAAGATGTCTCTGACAGACGGTCACACTTCTTGCCTGTATTGCCTGGGGCCTCTTCACCTGCAGGACTCCTGTGCTATTTGTCATTCCTTCAGCCAGAGAGTCCTGCAGGAAAGACGAACAAACTGATCTTAGGGGCCTTCTTAAGCCGGAGGGCTCTCCGGCTAAGTCGGCTCCATCTAAATCAGTTAAATCTTCCAAGGCCCAGGCTTCTGTGTCTAAGCCTGCGGCTCGCCCGACTGCTCGAGTCGAGATCGCCCGCTGGAGCCGATTCTGGCTTAACAGCCTTCGCACCGATGGCTATCGGTGCCAATCTGTATCGACGACTTCGTGTCGGCCCGATCGGTTCCGACACCCATGTGGCAGGCATCGGTGTCGGCCGATCGGCTCCGTTACTTTTGTGGCTGTATCGGCTCGCTGGAGCCGATATCGAGGCTTCCTGTCGGCTCCCGGAAGTCGGCTCCGACAGGATCTATAGTATCGGCCCGATGGCTCATTCCAGGAAGAGGTCGAGGTCTCCTTCCTTGGAGCCGATACTTCGCCCGGCTTCACCTCTTCTTCGAACGGAGCCATCGGAGCCGATCTTAAAGGTCATCCAGACTGTCAGATCATGACCTAGAGAGAGTGGTCAGTAGATTACTTAAGTCACAGGTACTGGCCCAAATGTTACATAGTCCGCCTCAACAGACGACTGTTGGTCCACACCCGTTACAGTTCCTCCTTCAACTCTACCCCAGAGCTTGGAGTTGGAGTCTTCGGAATGGTTACTGCTACGGCTGGAGGACGGATACCCCTTCTGTTCCTTCAGCCTCTACTCTTATCTCCTCTTCGAGACCTTCCTTAGAGGGATTCGTGGTCGGGCTTCCATGGTCTCCTCCGAGGGGTGAGTGGCATCGGACCCTTGTCCAACCCGCTCTTCCCCTTGGAGCCTCGGCCTTGGTGAGCTCGGCTCCGACATCTGCCTCGGAGACTTCCCTTCGGTGGTCCCTGGAGTTCCTAGCTCTTCGGAGTGGGTTCTCTCGGACCTGCCTGGGAGGGAGCATTCGAGGTGATGAAGAGTGTACTGGCCACTGGTATCAGTCAGCAGTCTGTTCCCGTAGCTCCTCCCTCTATAGTACCTGTTGACATCTCTGCCACTTCTCTTGCTACAGGACCCAGAGATCCTCCACCTCAGGTTTCCCCATTGGAATTTCCCCTCTTCCGAGGATTCTCCTGATGTTTCGGGAGATCCTCCTAGGAAGAGGACTTGTAAGAGGAAGCATGTAGACTCCCGAGTCTGTCACTCGGATACTGACTTTGATGAGTCAGAGGGATCCCCTAGATCCCCTCTGAGGATGTCTCCTTCTCAGACATCCTAGAACTCCTGAAACAGAGGGAAACTGGCCCACCAACAATCCCTCTGAGGATGAGTCAGTATACCTAGAGGCTTTGGATCTCGGCCCTCCACCTCCTGGGTGTCTCCGCCTTCGACCCCCTTATGCAGGTTATTGCACGAAGGCGTGGGCAGCTCCTGACTCTGTAGAGCCAGTCCCTAGGAGGCCTTCAAAATTTATCACTGCCCCGTGACAAGCAATTCCTCACTAAGGGTGTCCCCGCTGATGCCATGGTGGTGGCTGCCCACCAAAAGGAACTTGCAGATCCTTCCGCGTCGCCCATCCTCCTAATAAGGACTCTAGGACCATGGATAGGTACGGTAAGCGGATGTTTTCCTCAGCGACCTTTGCTATGCTCGCTGAATTACCTATGTCACTTCACCAGACTCCAGAGGGATATCCTTAAGGAGCTGGGTGAAGTAGTTCAGGATCCTACAGCTGCAGGGGCTCAAGAAAAATTGCTTCGCAGCTAGGAACCCTCAATTCCATTGCAAACTCCTCCATGCGGCTAATATCTTATGCTGCGGATGGAGTAGTAGAGCCGCAGGTACAGGTGTGGCTCTTAGACGCCAAGCCTGGATGCGGCTATGTGATTTTATGATCCTTTAAGGCCCCTTCACAAATTCTCCCTTTGATGGGTCAGCTTTGTTTGGCCCTCAGGTCAAGGAAACCTTGACAAGGTGCGAACAGGACGGCAAGACTCTTTCTGCTGTTGGAGTCCGTTTTCCACCCTTCTAGACCTTATCCCAAAGGACAGAAAGGTGGGAAAATGTGGTTCCGTAAATCCCAAGGAGTCACGCGGATTCACGTGGTCAGTTTACCCCTAGAGGCAGAGGGGTAACAACAACAGACGCCTCTAGAGGCAGAGGGGTCCAAAACCAGGGAAACAGGGAGCCTCTCTCTGACAAGCCCTTTCAGCATCCCTGAGGTGTTGCCCGGCTGTCCCTCCTTGGAGGCAGTCGGGGGAAGATTATCACTGTACCCAGAAGCCTGGCATTCCCTCACTCAAGACAGATGGGTACAGTCGATCATATCCAAGGGTTACATAATTCCTTTCGAGGAAAGTCCTTCCCTCAAGTTCCCTTCCAGACGTACCACCCGGTCTAAGGGAGGTTGCAGAGTTAGAAGTCTCAAAACTACTGCAAAAAAGAGCCATTCAGCCAGTTACAATAGACCATTCAGAGCCCGGAATCTACTCAAGGTTCTTTTGGTCCCCAAAAGACGGGAGACTGGAGACCAATATTGATCTCAGCAGACTCAACAAGTCTGTCAGGAAGACAAGATTCGAATGGTCACTCTTCAGTCAATTCTGCCCTTCTTACAGAAGGACAACTGGATGTGCTCAATAGATCTTCAGGATGCGTACTATCACATCAAAATTCACAGACGCTCCAGGAGATTTCTCCGCTGCTGGGGTCCAGTCATTTCCAGTTCAGAGCCCTGCCCTTTGGTCTCACTACAGCCCCCAGAGTGTTCACCAAATGTATGGCAGTGGTCACGGCTCACCTGAGACGCCAAGGATTCCAGGTGTTTCCGTATCTCGACGACTGGCTCCTGTCAGCCACCACCAGGCATCATCTTATACAAGCCAGGGATTACACAATAGACCTTTGTTCTCATTTGGGCATCTCAATCAACTTCGAAAAGTCATCCTTATCGCCCTGCCAGTCTATTACCTTCATAGGCGCAAACTTAAACACTGTTCGGATGTCAGCTACCCTTACAGATCAAAGAGTTTCAGACATTCAGAGTCATGTCAGGATCATTCTGGCCAGCAAGAAAGTACAGGCCAGAATGGTTCTAAAGGTATTAGGTCTCATGGCTGCGCCATTACTCTTCTTCCCTGGCTCGATTCTACATGCGCCTTCTTCAGTGGATGCTGTTCACACAATGGTCATACCAGCAACTTCAATGCGTCACCAGATTCTGGTGACACAGACATGCAAAGAGCATCTTGCTTGGTGGATCACATCGCCTCAGGTTCACCAAGGCAGGTACTTTGTACCCCATCCCGATAGCCACTGTCACCACGGATGCCTCCCTGATCGGGTGGGGGTCATTATCAGGGCAGGATGGTTCATGGGACGTGGCAGCCGTTCGAGTACCATCTGCACATAAATGTCCTGGAGATGAGAGCAGTGCTTTTAACGTTGCAAGCCCTCAACGACTTTCTTCCCGTAGGGACAATTGCAGTCCACACAGACAACATGTCTGTAGTTTGGTATATCAACAAACAGGGCGGAACCAAGTCCTACCCCTTGTGTCAAGAAGCGCCAGACTATGGCAATGGGCGATCTCCTCTCATCGGTTTCTGGTAGCAACGCATATCCCTGGGAAAACCAACATTGTAGCGGACAGATTGAGCAGAGCTATTCTCATGCCTCACGAGTGGTCTCTCAAGCAATCTATAGCGGAAGAGATTTTTCTGGAATGGGGTCGTCCATGTTGCGATCTTTTGCTACTCCCCAAAACAGCAAATGCCCAGACTTCTTCAGCCTCTTCCTCTATCAGGCCATCCCCAAGAGACGCTCTGACCCAGGATTGGCCCCAGGGACTTCTTTATGCCTTCCTCCATTTCCTCTGATCCCTCAGGTGATCCAGAAAGCTACCGCTTTGAGAGCCAAATTGATTCTCATTGCCCCTTACTGGCCTCGACAAGTTTGGTTCCCTGCCTCCATCACCTTTTGGTGCAGCCGTGGCATCTGGACCCAGTGCCAGATCTTCTGATTCACCAATCGGGTCAGCTGCACCAGTCAATCCCTTCTCTCAACCTCACAGCATGGTTGCTCCACTTCCTTCCTTAGCCAGGCTTCCTTTGATCTCTAACCCAGTTAGAGACATCATAGTAGCTTCTAAAATCCTCTACCAGGAGGATTTATACAAGCAAATGGAAACGTTTCTCTTATTGGGCTAAGGCCCAGAATATTGATCCTTTTACTGCCCCTGTTCAGGCAGTCCTGGACTTCTTAGCAGAGATTTTTCATGCAGGCTCCTCTTCTTCCACAGTCAGAGTTCAATTGGCTGCTATTTCCAATTTTCATGTCGGGATAGCAGATCATAATATTATGTCCCATAGGCTCTGCAGGGCCTTCTTGAAAGGAATTTTCCTACTAAAGCCTCCAATCAGGAATCCTCCTCCTCCTCCGTGGGATCTAAATTTAGTGCTGACATCCTTGATTCTTCCCCCCTTCGAGCCAGCTGTTTCTTGTTCCCTGAAATATCTTTCTTGGAAAACTTTATTCCTAGTGGCTATTACATCTGCCAGGAGGGTGTCTGAACTTCATGCTCTTTCGGTTCGACCCCCCTATTTGGTTTTTCACAAAGACAGAGTATCTTTGAGAACTAACCCAACCTTTTTACCTAAGGTCGCTTCAAAGAACAATTTGAATCAATCCATTGATCTCCCTGTATTTTTCCCTAACTATTCAGATAGAGCTGAACAAAAGCTACATTATCTTGATGTCCACCGTCAACTTAGATATTATTTGGACAGAACAAAAAATTTAGAAAATCTGATCAACTTTTGTTTCCTATGCGGATAATAAAAAGGCCTTCCTGTTTCTAAAGTGACCTTGTCCAGATGGCTTTCTTCGGTCATCTCTGAAATTTATACTCAGGGGAAAACAGCTGTGCTCAAAACCTAAAGCACATTCAACTAGGAGCTTAGCTACTTCTACAGCTTTTCAAGCTAGACTTCCTTTGGACACTATTTGTGCAGCGGCCACTTGGGCTACTCCTCACACTTTTGTTTCCCATTACAAATTGGACTTGGCCTCCAGGGACAGAGCCAGTTTTGGCTCTACAGTCCTCAAGAGTTTGTTCCATTGACCCACCCAGGATAGAGTTGCTAGCGTCCCGGTCCCATCAAGCAAGAATGAAGGCGAGATTGACAACTTAACATTAAGAAGTTATGTACCTACCATAACGCTCCATGTTAGTTGTCTTCTCGCCTTCTTTCTTGCGGGCCTCCCTCCTTCCGCCTGGCCTGGACAGACCTTGTTATAAGAAACTGTTATGCTGAAGACCATTCAGACCTGGTCCTTCTTCCATCTGTAAGTTTTCTTTCTTCCTTTGGGAAGTATTTTATGCTTGGTGCTATTGCCCTTTGTCAGCAAACGAGATCTGGGTACTTACCGCCTTGCATCATGGGATATGGGGCTGCCTCGAGCTGGTAAAAGTGACTCTCGAGCTTAGCAAGTGCCGAGTCGGAGCCAAGGGATTGGCTCCGAACCCATCAAGCAAGAAAGAAGGCGAGAGAAGACAACTAACATGGAACGTTATGGTAGGTACATAACTTCTTATTTATGCACATCAGTCCTTTAGGACAAAGGAGAAAGTTCTCTTGGAGCAAATGGAAGAAAGTGAATCTTGGGAGAGCAAGGGAATTCACAACAGCTGTGTTTCTCAGCAGATGAATGTCACTTCAGCCATATGTCCTCAAACAAATGCACCACAGGGAAATGTCATGCTGCCTAGACACCTGAACTGTTATTTAAGAATATGTATGGCTGCATGAATGATAATAAACAAGGATCAATAAATAAACATATGCATTGGATCTTTAAGGACAGAGTAAAGGTGGTATTCATAGTCAGGGAGTTCACAGTTATGTAGTGGTTATCTGCGAAGAGTGCTGGTATGCATACTTGCATATAAGCAAAGTATAAGTTATTCATGCTGAGTAAGGAAAAGCAAACATATTTTGAAAAACATGCCTACTTAAGGGAAAAGCATAAAGTACCTAAAGTCAAGTGTTAAGTAGATAGAAAGTACTATATGAAAACTCTGGCAGACTTTAACTGTGTGCATTTGGCTATTGTAGATTGAAGTGCCTTTGTACAGTCACATTTGAAGCACTTAAGGCAAAAGGTGGACTGTGCAGCGATTATTATTTAAGAAAAATAAAGTGGGTTAATTTGATTTGTATAGGAGCGTTCTTTCCTGGACATTCTGATGTTTTCATTAGTGAGTGGAAAGGAGGTGGTAGGAAAGATTGAAAAAGGGGACACACAACAAAGAGGGAAACAGAAGGAACTCTAGAAGGTTGTGATGGAGGAAGTGGGAGAGTAGGAGCACTGATTTTGGCAGGGGATAGACCCCCAGACCCCCCCACTTTTTCAAATATTTTTTTTATACAAGAGTCTATTATAGGTGGGAAATAGGTGAGAGGGGAGTAGGAGAAAAGATAAGGGAAAGAAGGGCTGATGAATTGCCAACAGAAGTCCCAGTCCACAGAGCCTCCAATGTTTCCACTACCAGACTAAGGTGCAGTGGAGGACACCAGTGTTGAGGAAGTAGGGGCCTGTGGTGGTGCAGAAGTCTGCACCAAATGACAGTGTCTCTTGAACACCCTGAAGAGAGTCTTTGACTGAATCCGTCTGTTCACGACCTGCTCCAGCCTGTCCTCAGACAAATGCAGAAGCCCTTGTTCAGTGAGGCTTGCCAGGCTGCCATATGTCGGGGTACCTGTAGGATCAATACCACTGCCTGACCCTGTGAGGACGTCCCTGGATGGCAGAGGGTGAGCACTCCTTAATCTGGAAGGTACGTGCATGGACCACTCCTGAGGATTTTGGATTTGTAAAAGAAAAATAAATAAATAGAAAGAGAAAATAAGGACAAAGGAATGCATAATTAAAATGAGGACAGAGAAAAAAGGGGGAGACAAAAGTGCATTCTCACATTACACAGCATTCAATTTCTTACTGTAAAACATCTGTATTTTATAATCTGTGTTGAAGTAAAATGGAATGTAAAGGAAGTGCTTATGCAGGCTTTTGGATGAAATTCTATGGGAAGTGTTTATGCTTACTTGGAAGGACGGTATTTGCTATCAAGTTGTGGTGGGGTTTACATGTTGCAATTTACTGCTCAAACATAATCATATTTGTGCCTGATATGCTTTTCTTTACAATATTTCACACAAAAATCTTTTTATAAATACTTAAATCTTATAAAATCAATTGTACAGAATACTGCAGTTTATACATTTATAGTACTTTTACGTTTGATTGCCTTGATGTACTTAATGCACTCTAGTGCTTTACTTACCATGGTGCATCAATTACCAGTTAATATACAGTAATAAAATGAGTTAAGGACAGAAAACTGCACTTATGTACTGACATATCTCTCACTCTTCATTTCAGTAATGTACCAAATTCACTCTAGTGCTTCTGTTACCATACCTTATATTTTTCCCTCTGTGTATTAGTTAAATCATTTAAAAACACAATGCTGTTTACTACTTTATTCATGCTTACCAGCTTCAATTAGTGTAGCCATTTGTCTTTTCTCCTTTCTTATAAAGAGAAGATACAAGACAATTTTTGTTTACCAATAGTTTGCCTTTTTCCCTAATACGACTAGTACTTATTTTCATTCCATTCACTGCAGTATTTTCTTAGTATGTGTTTGTTGAAATATGTATTACTATCTGAATTCTCATATTTTGCCAGTCTTCCCTTTACTGCAAGTTATAAACAAAGTTGATACTCTGCGTTTTTTGAATGTTATGCTTTGCATGTGACAGTCTGTGAATTGTGTTCAGCTAGAAGGTACACACACACACACACACACACACACACACACACACACACACACACACACACACACACACACACACACACACACTGTAGCAAGTCATGGAAGTTTTAATTTCCTTAGCTGTGCAAATGTGTGCTTTTATAGTTTTCTTCCTTAAGAATTCTAAGCATGTAAGAGGATGATTTAAAAATGTATACAAAAGTAATAACGCTCAATATTTCTCAGTAAAATGCATGCTGGACATTCACTTGACCCTGAAACCCCCACCCCCTCCCCTAACCTCCACTTTGACTAGTATGTGGTTACTTACTGAGTTCATCCATCTTGTACATGCAATTAATATTGTAGAACAAATTGCTACAGACTCTGCTGCTTTCTGCAGCACTTTCACATGAACTTGAGGTCAGGTTCACGAGCAGATGAGGACAACTTGTGTGCATAAGTGGCTGTACATGTTTGTGTGTTACTGCAGTTCATAGAGCTAAGTGTGAAAGTGCCTATTTTGTTTATAAACTGCGTAAGTTGACCTGAATTTACACAGATTCGTTTAACACTGCCATATTAAGTTGTGATTACTGAAGTAAGGTGGCAAGTGGCTTGGTAAGCCACAGACTTTATAAAATAAGAAACAAAATAAAAATATTGAAATATAATATGAAACCCTGAAATGATATAAAATTAGTGTTACCTTGAAGAAATGATCCTTTTACTGATATGAGGAACATATTATCATGGCTTTAATAAATAGTGTAAAGCTGTCATTTGTAAATGGAAAATCATTACTGGAGCAGTGGAAGTGATTAATGATCACAGAGGAAAATCATACTTTGATGTCATTTAGTAATTGTGTATGCGCTTCACTTCTGATGTACTGATGTAGTAAGGGTTGTCTTGTATGAAGATTTCTGAGTGTCACTGAAGAATGAAAAATTACAGTATTATGAATACGTGAAAATGGTAGAGCTAGGGGAAGAGTGAATCTGTTAATGTGATTGCTTTACTGTTCTGAATGTATTTGTGGTACTCCCAACTTTTTGTGTACTACAACCTTACTTGGCTGGACTGAGATTTTGCATGTGTGTGTGTGTATAATTGGCTTGTGTTAACTTTTTTTATAGGAGGATGGCAGGCACACACATGGTCATTATTGTACTGTTTGACTGATGGTTACATGAAAAGTTTATTGTGTATGGCTGTGGTATTTTTTCTTGTGCAGTAATGATGCAAAACAAGGCAGCAAAGCAGAGAAAGGACAACTTCATCCATGATGACAATTGCATCCTCTTGGCCCTTAGGACATATGAGAAAAGTCTCTTTGTTAAAGGGGGGCCCAAACAAGCTTAGAAGAGCCTGGAATCAAGTTGTCCTGGACATTTAATGCAGTGGATGGTATAAACAGTTATTAACATAGTGCAAGAAGATGGCATATTATATGGTTGATGTGTTTGAAGTAAGGCTAGGCAGAGTTCAATTGCTGCACCCGTATGAGGGATAGGGGCTCCAACAATTATCACATTAACACCATATGAAGAGTACCTGCTATCCATCCATAGGATGACTATGAAACAGAGGACGATGGCACTGAAATAATCTGAGATGGTGTGGACACTGGCTATTACTAATGTCTGCAGCAACAACACTGATATGCACAGGAAGGATAGTTTAAAAACAATAACACATTAAGAGAATTGAATGCTGACAAGGAATGATAGGTTAAATACAATGACATTTACTATTAATAGGTGAACCTTCCACATCTGCAGAGAATGACAGTGAAGGTAGTGTGCATGCCAAGTATCCCCCAGCTCCTTAATAAGCATTCAGTTGTGTAAGCTATTTCTTTATTAGTAATTATTCCAATTATTATTACAGGCTCAGCAGCAAAAACAGTTCACTATATCAGTAAATTTGGTGGATAGCAGCAGCAAGACTGGCTGTTGATAACATAGTTATAAATATGAGGCAGCCTGAGTAAGGTGGTACGCAAACCCCAAGTTTAATGGAAGGATCTCACACCCCACAATGTTCTGCAGGAAGTGACAGCGCATCACAAAATCAAGCACACGCTGACATTACACTCGTGTTTAGGTAGAAAATCTATGTGCCTCTACACTAGTATCTTCAAACCCAGACAACCACTTTCAGGATGATGGCAGACATTCAGAGGTAGTAATGTGCACAGTGACTCCTTCACAAAGGTGAGCAAGGCATAAAAATGTATTACAGTTATTCTAGGAAAAATAGCAAGCATATGCTGCCCAGCAGGAAATGTGCCATGACATTGTTAGGGCTCAGACCACCATCCAAGGTGTGTGTGATGATTTCCAGCTCTTCTTGGAAATGGCACAGAGTAGGGATAATGCCATGATCACATTGATATAGCATGTTGGTGCACCAAGCATCCATGGCTGCCTCCATTTGTACACCAGTTAGGACTTAACAGACTCAGAGCTAGTTTTGGAATGGGAAGTGGCCTGTGTACTATCTGGGGGCAGTCGTATGACTACAAGTGTTTCTCAAGAAAGTACTATAACTAGTTAGGGGGGGATCAAGCCCAACATATTTTAAGCAGGCCACATCAGCATTCATCTGCACCCAGCAGAATCTCTCATTCCAGGTCATGAACACGTCTCACAGCACTGTCAGATAAGTGTCTGCAGGATCACCTACATCGAGTAGGTCACAGCATTGGACCAACTCATTATCCAACTGTCATGACAGCACCTCTTCAAAATCATCTGACCTATCTTTAGGAGGTGTGTATGATGCATTTGACCTTGACCTACTGTGAGTCAAGTGTGACACTTCTGTTACTTAAAATTTGACCTTTACAAACACAGGTCAATGTTTAACTTGAAAGGAAATCGGTTATTAAAAAGGGGGTAGAGGGTGCTTAGAACACTTTTCAACTTTGTATGCATTTCATTGCTATGATGTTACTCCTTAAAATCTCATGGAACTGTGGAAACAAATCTGTATGTCCTTTAACATATGATTGTTATTAATGCCAGTGCTCTCTGTATTACCAGTCTTTCAGCTGGCAGTTACCTACAACCTAAAAGTAGCAGTATGCAAGTTTAAACATAGTAATGAGAGCATTACAGATTAAAATGAAAGCAAACACTGCTGCCACTTCACTCTCACCACTACACAAATTATATTTTTGTCTCTGAACTCACAAATACTGTGCATAATCAAATAAAATAATCTGATGTGCAGTACCTCACCAGACAACATACTTCAAAATGAGAAAACGGTGCATGATATAAAACACAATATATGTTCCCATTCAAGTGCAAGGTATGAACTCCTGCTAAATACTGAATTAACTATTTTTACTAGTTGTACCACTTGAGGGCATACAGTACATGCATAATTGGTACACCACCTAACTAGAATTTATTCTGCAAAGCAGTTGAACAAGAGTCCATGAGCAAGCAGGCATGACATTTACAAACAACAACATGAGTACCTGTTCCAAAGTAAAATAAAATAAAACATTATTTAAAAATGAGAAGGAAACAGTGGCAGTAGACCAAGCAACTCACAGCATACCCCACATATATCACTGTATGCATCAGTTATACTCTATTTTCTAATAAAAAACAAAAAAAAACCCACTTTCCTGAATGTTATGGTCCATAGTTTTGGACCAGATGCCACATGTTTACCTGTACAGCCGTACACTGTGCGCAAGTCTGCCCCATGGGGTTCATTATTACTATTGCTGCTGGCTGATCGTAACTGATAGTGGAACTGGACCTGGGAGCTACAGTGACAGCATGGGTCACCACCATCAGACTGGTACATACTCATGTTGTGCAGAATGCAATGTGCAGCAAATATCCTTCATGCAGTAGCTGGGTCATACTGAAGGGCACCCTTAAACTCATCCAGGCACCTAAACAAACTCTTCAAGAGGCCAAAGATTCTCTCCGTGACAATACAGGTCTGAGTCAGGGATGTATTGCAGGTGTCTTCTGCAGCTCTACTTGAACTTCTAACTGGTGTCATGATCCATTAGATGGCCAGCATCACCTGAAAGACAAGATAGAGGCAGAGAGAGAAAAGAGGAGGGTTAGACAAAACAGTGAAAGTGGCTTAGTATTTAACAATACATTTTACAATGATCAACTACTTAAATAGAATACAAAAAAAAAAAATATATTTTTCTACTTAAGATGTTCACTGGGTATCACACCATGTAGGAAGAGGTGGCACAGTGAGCTTGTGTGCCAGATAGAGCCCTGTGCACTGCCAAGGATGCTGGACAAAGATGTTGGTGATGCACACCCCTGCATCACACACTACCTGACAGTTGATGGAATGGTCACTGTTCCCATCACAGTATAGCTCACCCTGTGGACCAGAATGGGCCCTAATTGCAGCCTGGGTGCAGTCTATTGCACTGAGTATCTCAGGGAAATGTGCCATCCCATAAAAGGCACACAGTTTTGGCTGTGTCCTGAGGTAACACCAGAGAAATAGATCCATACATGCCAAGAGTATATCCAGGAACTGCTGCAGTATCCTTCAAGCAGAAGCCTGTGAAATACCCAACATGCTCCAAGTCCATAACTGGAAGGTCCATGTGGCAAATATAGTGAGGACTTGTACAATGGATATAAAAAAGTGTACACACCCCTGGTAAAATGCCAGGTTTTTGTGATGTAAAAAAATGAGACCACAATAAATCATTTCTAACATTTCCCACCTTTTATGTGACCTATAGCCTGTACAATTCAATTGAAAAACAAACAAATCTGTTAGGGGAAAATATAAGAAATAAAAAACGTACAATAAGCTGGTTGCATAAATGTGCATGCCCTTAAACTATTTCTTTGTTGAAGCACCTTTTGATTTAATTACATCATTCAGTCTACTTGGGTAGGAGTCATGTCAGCATGGCACATCTTGACTTGGCAATATTTGCCTACTCTTCCTTGCAAAAACACTCAAAATCTGTCAGATTCTAAGGGGATCTCTTGTGCACAGCCCTTTTCAGGTCACCCCACAGATATTCTATTGGATTTAGGTCTGGGCCATTCCAAAACTTTAATTTTCTTCTGGTGAAGTCATTCTTTTGTTGATTTGGATGTATGCTTGGGGTTGTCATGTTGAAAGGTGAAAGTCCTCTTCATCTTCAGATTTCTAGCAGACACCTGAAGGTTTTGGGCCAAAAGTGTCTGGCATTTGGTGTTGTTTTTGTGCCACATGTACCTTTTGAAATTGTGGGAAAAAAATACAACCTTGGTCTCATCAGACCATAACACATTTTCCCACATGCTTTTGGGAGACTTGATGTATTCTTATGCAAATTTTAGCCAGGCCTGGATGTTTTTCTGTGTAAGAAAAGGCTTCAGTCTTGCAACCCTACCCCATAGTCCAGACTTATGGAGAATATGGGAGATCGTTCTCACATGTAGTACACAACCAGTACTTGCCAGAAATTCCTGAAGCTCCTTCATTGTTGCTGACTATCTCTTGGCAGCCTCCCTGACCAGTTTTCATCTTCTCTTTTCATCAATTTTGGAGGGACATCCAGTTCTTTGCAATGTCACTGTTGTCCCATATTTCCTCCACTTTTGATGACTGTCTTCACTGTGTTCCATGGTATATCCAATGCTGTGGAAATTTTTTTGTACCCTTCTCTTGACTGATATCTTTCAACAAAGAGATCCCTTTGATGCTTTGTAAGCTCTCTGCAAACCATGGCTTTTGATGTAGCAGGCAACTGAGTAAATGTCAGGAAAATCCTACTAGGACAGCTGAACATTATTTGGGGTTAAGCAGTCTCTCTCTAATTGATGGCAAGTGTGTACCCAAGAAGACTGCATGCTGTGATTTAGGGGTTAATCACTCTCTCTCTAATTGATGGCAGGTGTGTACCCAAGAAGACTGC
>NC_056735.1:1728444520-1728562020 GCF_019279795.1 Protopterus annectens
GCCGGTCACTGTCAGTTCAGTGCAGTGCCCTTTGACCTCACCACAGCCCAAAGATGTTTACAAGATGCATGGCAGTAGTAGCAGCTCACTTGAGATTACATGGATTCCTTGTCTTTCCATATCTAGACAAGTGTCTCATTACCACTCTGACCAGGCATCTACTAACAAGAGCAAGAGGTCAGGCACTTCAGATTTGTTCTCATCTGGGAATAACCATAAATTACGAGAAGTCTCAGTTACAACCAACTCAAACCTTAAAATTTGTAGCAGCAGTCTTCAGCATATCACTGACAGCTTCTCTTCTTCTCTCAAGTACAGACTGTCAGATTCCAGGTCAGGAAAATAATTTACACAGTACCAAAATTTCAGCTCTGTTGATCCTTCAAACCTTGGGGTCAGTGTTAGCTGCCATAATCTTAGTTCCTCTGGCAAGATTTCATATGAGAATTCTTCAGTGGAATCTAGTAACATAGTGCTCTATTCTTTACCAGCACATGTCAGCACAAATAAGAATAACTCAGACATGCAAGAGATTCCTCTGGTGGTGGATTCACTCAGATCAAGATGTTCATCGTGCATACAGCTGCAGTCATAACAGATGGGTTCTCCGAATTTCAAAGTATTTGGAAACCAAAACTTTTCTTGCCTCAGACCGATGTCAGACAAAGTTAATAATTGTATTTTGTGGGAAGCAAATACCGCATAAGGATTTCCATTCCTCTGTATACCTTGTTTAGGCCCAGACGTGCTACATTCAACAAGGCAGAGTTCGCCCAGCATTATTTTGGATACTCCGACTGAGCCACTCTTGGCATTGAAACTCAGAATGTGGACAGGTCCACCTCCACAGGTGTCTTCAGACCTCTACTAAGTCTCTCCAGGCTCCATGCCTAAGAAACAGATGCTACTCTTATCAGAGGTTCTCAGCCCCCACCGACAAAAGGCCCAGAGTGGAGGAAGATTTTGATCAGGGCTCCATTATTTCAGAGCACTCTGATGATCGAGGAATCCATCCCTTCTGTATCCACCCCTGAGGATTACTCATTTGGGTGCATACCTTAAGGGAACACTTCCACTGGGAAGGCCAAGATTATTCAGATTCCAAGAAAAGGCTCAGAAAATTCTTGCTACCTCAGCACAGGCCTCTGGCTATACCTCCTGTCTTGGACATCCTAGATGATGTTTAGCTCCAGTTAAGCCTGACAGGTACTACAGGGTTCCTGACAAAAGCCATGGTTAAGGCCTCCATTGCTAAAATCCATTTCCAGATCCTTAGAAATCCATGAGGGCCTTAAACTGTCAGTTTCATATGCTAAAATGCCAACAGTTTTGTTATCACAATTGAAAAGTAAAATGTCACAACCTGAACAACCAGACTTGAAGGAGTTGCAGGATTTGATGCATAGTGCAGAACAAGTGGGTAAGCATACATGTGGTTTTGATGCTCTAGAGGCCTCATGTAGAGCTGCTGTTACAGGATCAGTCATCGTAGGCATGCCTGGCTCAATGCCTGATCATGTCAAAGCTAAATTACTAGGCCCTCTTCAAAAGGATGTACTATTTGGTGCTAATGCTGAGGAGGTATTAAGGAAAATGGAGGAAAAGGCTAAATCAATGCAAACTGTGAAAGAATTTCTACAGGTTCAACCCAGTAGAAATTGATCTTCCAAAAACTGGTCCTTTCCTGCCACAGACAGACCCCAAAGAGGCAGATACAGGTGCCCGAGGGGCAGAGGACAATCCCAAGGATCGTTTAGAGGCAGACAATGGCAAGCTCCTACACAAAGAGGTGATGAGGATAACTCGCAATCTTTCAGAAAGCAAACCCAATGACTTTCCCCTTTGCATGCCAACCAAGTATCAAATGGCAGCCCCCTTAGGAGGAAAGCTGGCATTATTTTCAAAAAATTGGCATATTGTCACAAAGGACAAATGGATCGTGGACATTATAAACAGAGGCTACAAATTCCATTTTCACACCCTTCCAAAAATGAGAGGCATGCCAAACCTGCCACACAATCAAAGGGCAGAGGCACAAAGGCAAATTACAGATCTCATAAACATGAAAGCTATTCAAGAGGTACCTACACACGAACAAGGTCAAGGTTTTTATTCCAGGCTATTTCTGGTGCCAAGGAAGGGAAAAGATTGGAGACCTATTTTGGACCTATCCATCCTAAACACATTTCTACTGCATCAAAATTCAAGATGCTCACTCTACAGCAACTTCTTCCCATGCTGGGCAAGGAGACTTGGGTGGTAACATTGGACCTCAAGGAGGCATACCTGCATGTCCCAATCAGACAAAATTGCAGAAGGTACCTCAGATTTCTTGCAGGTTCAACCCATTATCAATTCTCTGCATTGCCCTTTGGCTTATCTACTGTGCCCAGAGTATTCACGAAATGCCTGGCATCAGTAATTGCCTACTGCAGACTTCAAGGGATACAAATATACCCCTATTTGACTGCCTGATCCAAGCGGACAGCAAGCACATTCTTCTGAAACATCTGGCTTATGTAATAATGTTGAGCTCTCTGGGATACACAGTCAACAAAAAGAAATCAAGGCTAATACCCTCTCGGAAGATAATTTTCCTGGGTGCCAATTTGGACACAAACACCCAGATGGCCTACCTCACGCCAGAGAAGCAGGGGCAACTAATTCAATATTTCAGAACACTAGCAATTTGCACCAAGCTGACTGCAAGGAAAATCCTGCAGGCTCTGGGATTCATGGCATCTTGCATCTTACTAATCCCATGTGCAAAGTTGCATATGAGGAAACTACAATGGTACCTGAAAAACATATGGTCTCAACACAGCCACAGTTTGGAAACAATAATACCACTAATTCCATGTCTGCAAAAGGAATTTCTGTGGTGGGCTCAAGCATGTCAAACACAGGTCTTCCATTCAGCAAGCCTCTAGCAAATCAAGTCATCACAACAGATGCCTCGGACTATGCCTGGTGACAGATCGGTGCATTCAGGGCAAATGGTCCCAAAAAGAAAAGCACCTTCACATCAATCAAAAAGAAATGCTAGCAGTAATAAATGCTATTCTAGCTTTCAAGGACCTTCTACAACCAGGTCAACTATTGATAAGAACAGACAACACCACAGTTATGTGGTATGTAAACAAACAGGGAGGAACACATTCTTACCCCCTATGCAGACTGGCCATGTCACTTTGGAACATGGCCATGGACTTACAAATGGAACTACAAGCACAGTACTTGCCAGGCAAGGAAAACACGCTGGCAGACAACCTAAGCAGGAATATGACAGATCCACATGAATGGAAATTGCATCCAAAAGTTTTTACAGAAATAATCCAAGAATGGGGAAGGCCAGACATAGATATCTTTGCCTCCCACAAAAATCATCAGTTGACAAAATTCTGCTCAAGGATTTTCCATCCAAAGGCCTGGAGAGTGGACGCTCTCTCTTTCAGTTGGACATCAATGACAGTTTATGCCTTCCCACCTCTTCCTCTGCTGCCCAAAGTTCTGTTGAAAACCAGAGCAGACAGACCAACGATGATTCTCATTGCTCCGGACTGGCCAAGGCAACACTGGTACCCACTCCTGAGGTGCCTGATGCATTCCCCACCATGGACCCTGTCTCTAATGCCTCTTCTTCTGACTCAGCACAGCTTCAAAACTCTTCACAGCCAGCTAAAAACACTCAATCTAGCCGCATGGAAGATTCCTTAGCATCACAACAGGCCCTACTCTCCAAGGAGGTGCAGGATGTCATTTTGGAGGCCAGAAGGCCATCAACTAGAAAAGCTTACTCAGCAAAATGGAAACGTTTTTGTGTCTGGAATGAGAAAAAGGGCCAGGACCCTTTAAAACTGAATTTACCTCAAATGCTACAATATTTGGCTGAACTGCTAAGCAATGGACTTTCATTCTCCTCCATCAAAATCCATGCCTCAGCCATTTCTGCAGAATACAACACTGATCCACCTTTGTTCTCTCACCCTCTCTTAAGACAGTTCCTCAGAGGGGCTAACAATTCAAGACCTCCAAGGAAACAACCAATACCTGCTTGGGATCTTAATTTCATCCTGGAAAAACTGACCTTGCCTCCCTTTGAGTCAGCCGCCTCATCAGATTTGCAATATTTGTCCTGGAAAACAGCTTTCCTTCTGGCTATCACCTCAGCTCGTAGAGTTTCAGAACTACAGGCTCTCATGGCTGTCCAGCCTTTTATCATCTTCCATCAGGACAGAGTTTCCTTACGAACCAACCCGTCCTTTATGCCTAAAATGATATCCAGGGTAGTTTTAAATCAGGCCATACATTTACCTACTTTTTATCCTAATCCTCAAAACAAGGGGGAGAGATTACTACATTCCTTGGACATCCACAGACAACTGTGTTATTATTTGGACAGAACAAAGCCTTTCAGAAAATCAGAACAGCTCTTTTTGTCCTATAGCTCAAGGAAATCCAATTTCCAAACAGACAATCTCAAAATGGATAGCCCACTGCATACGCTTTTGCTATTCCTTTCATGGCAAAACTGTACCTACAGGCATTAGAACTCATTCCACCAGGGCCACAGCCACCTCTGCAGCCTTCCTCAGAGGAGTTCCTACCAAGAATATTTTGGAAGCAGCCACTTGGAGTTCTGTGCATACCTTCTCCAAGCACTACAACCTACCATTATACTCCAAATCTAGAGCAGGCTTTGCCACTGCAGTCTTACAGGGCATTTTGGCTCCTCCTAGTTCCACCTAGTGCCTACCACCCCTTTCTTAGCTTTGGGATTCTACCCATCTGTTATGACTGCAGCTTGTATGCACGATGAACATAGTACAGTTTTGTACCTACCATAAATGTAGATGTTCGAGTGCTAATACAGCTGCAGTCCAGGTTTCCCTCCCTCCTTCCCCTCTTGGGACAGGCCTATAGGTTACCACATCCTCATACAACCTGATTGGGGTATTCATTTATGATGTATTTGCTTGCAACTACTGTATTTTGATTATATTGCACTGCATTATTACACAAATTTATGTATTGCCTTCCTTCTGGGGGCACCTGACATCTGGGGCAAGAAAAACTGAAGAAAATGGCGTCGGCTGGTTCCTTTATACCCCTGTCGCACTGACGTCAGGGAAGAAGCGACGACAACCGACGCTGGACCTAGACTTTGGAATTCGGCCGACCGAGGACCCGCCTGATGGCAGGAGAACTCATCTGTTATGACTGCAGCTGTATTAGCACTTGAACATCTACATTTATGGTAGGTACAAAACTGTACTTTCTAGGTGGCCGTCCGTTCATTCTCCCTCAACCCAAGGCCATAGTGACCACAGACGCTTCCCAGATTGGGGGACGGGCACTTGTTAGGGAAAGCAGTCCAAGGCACTTGGTCCTCCAAGGAGGCCAACTTGTCCTAGAGATGAGAGCAGTGCTCTTACCATTGCAGTCCTTCTAAGATGCTCTCCCTTTAGGGACAATTGCAGTTCAAACAGACAATATGTCAGTAGTTTGGTACATCAGCAAACAAGGAGGAACTAGATTTTATCCCTTGTGTCGAGAAGCCCTCAGAGTGTGGTAATGGGTGATCTCATCCTGCCGCTTTCTCATAGCAATGCACATTCCAGGGAAATTCAATGTGATAGCAGACAAACTGAGCAAGTCCATTCTTTTACCTCATGAGTGGTTTTTCAACATGAAAATGAGAGAGATTTCCGTCAGTGGGGCCAGCCTTTCTGCAATCTTTTTGCATCTCCCCTAAACAACAAATACAGCAGATACTTTGCCCTAATCCCCGGTCAGGGGGAATCACTGAGCGATGCTCTACTTCATGACCCCCCGTTTTACTTTATGCTTGCTTACAAATTCCCCTGATTCCGAAATTTCTGAAGAAATCTGCCAGGTTGAAGAACAACTCATCTTCATTGCCCCTTGCTGGCCTTTACAGATTTGGTTCCCCTTCCTGTGGCCTCATCTACTTTGCCAGCCTTGGATTCTGGATCTTATTCCAGAACTCCTGTCGCATCCAACAGATATTCTTCTGGATATCTAAAACAACAAGCTAACTGTGTGGTTTATCCAATTCCTTTAATAGCCAGACAACTGATGCTGTCTTCCATTGTCTGTCTTTTATCTTCCCATAAACCTTCTACTAGAAAGCTTTAAGCAAGTAAGTGGAAAAGGTTCATTTGCTGGGAACAACAAAAACACATTGATCCCTTAAAAGCTCATGCATAGCATACTTGAATTTTTGGCATTAATCTTTAATAACGGGGATAGTTCCTCTACTATTAAATTTCAACTAGCAGCAATATCTCATTTTCATATTGGGTTTGAAAATTCTTCTGTGGCCTCTTCTAAACTTTGTAAAGCAATTTTGAGAGGCACACTCCTGCTAAGACGTATGTACAAAGATCCTACTCCACCATGGGATTTGAACTTGGTACTGCAGGCCTTAATTCATTCCCCCTTTGAACCAGCAGCTAAATGTGATCTTAAGCTCCTGACCTGGAAAACTCTTTCTAGTGGCCATTACCTCTTTCAGAAGAATTTCAGAACTTGAAGCATTGTCATCAAAACCTCCCTACTTTATTTTTCATAAGGATAGAGTTGCATTACGTACCAGTTAGTCTTTCCTTCCCAAGGTGGTGTCAGAATCCAATATCATCCAATCCATTAATTTGTCAGTGTACTTTCCTAAATTTGCAAAGATGCATATATGTTGCATGTATTGGATGCTCACAGACAAATTTTTATTTGCATAGGACAAAAGAAATTAAGAAGACAGATTCAATTATTTGTCTCATTTGCAGTCACAAAAGTAACTCTAGCCAGATGGCTGATGGATTGCATTTTTTGCCTGTAACAATTTGGATCTAACCTTACCAAATGTCCCCTTCAACTATGTCTATGACCACTTCCCAAGTGATTCTCCGCAGAGCTTCCTTCCGTCGATGACAAATGTGTGACTGCAACCTGGGCCCAATCCCGCATACATTTATCACTCATTACAAACTGGGTCTGGTCTCGAGGGGTAGAGCAGCCTTTGGCTCAACTCTCCTCAGGTATATCATTCTGGGTGTACTTCAGATGACTGAAGTTGCAGAACATCAATCCACACATCATCGAGGACAAAATTATCGATGTTCTACAACATCGAACATTAAAGTAGAACAAATTAAAAAAGATAAGTCTTGTAAGTTTTTTTTGCAGGGGGGGCAAGTACCCCTGCACCCCCACACCCCCTGCTACTTAAATATGCTAACTTTGAGAATGCACTACAGTGAAGAGAGTGGTAAATTTCCTGTTTTGTGCTATATAGTACCGTTCTCTTCACTGTAGTGCAGTCTCTGTGTTGATATATTTAAGTAGCAGGGGGTGTGGAGGATGCAGGAAGAAGTTTTCATGTTTTTTTTTTTTTTTTTTTTCTTTTGAGTTCGATTTTGCAGAACTTTGATCCTCTGGTCTTCGATAATCAGAGGTTCAATGTCCAGCAATTTTGATACTCTGAAGGAGACCCATCCTTCCTTAGAGTCCACCTGGGATTTTAGGTAGCTGGGGACTTTGTCCCAAGAGTTGAGGATCGAATGAAAATCGACAGCATCAGATAAAGAAGTAATGTACTCGCTAAAACGTTCCATCTGTGTTGTCCTTTTTCATTCTTCCTCAGCAGACTTCTGGAAGAAGTAGATATGGTAAGGACACCACTGTCCTTAATGATGAGCTCCAGATATAGTTCCTTCTGTAGGATTTATATTTATATGTCTACTTACATATGTACATTAGCAGGTATTACTTCAGGTAAATCAGCAAACAAGATCTGAGGTATGTTAGGTGTTGTTGCATTATGGGTAAGGGAGAAGCTCGAGAGCTTTTTGGTTACCATGAGTTTTAGTAATGGCAGAGTCTGATCCGAGGTTAGTTCCAAACTGAACAGTTGAGGAAGATTGAAAAGGGACAACACAGATGGACCGTTATGGTGAGTACATAACTTCTTTTTATCATCTGTGTATATCTTGCAGATGGTTCAGGTTCATTCCATCTTGAAAAAACAGACTTAAGAACAATTTCTATCCCAGGGCCATACAAAAACTGAACACTGCTAAATACTCATACTGAGTACAGATAATAGCCATTTTCACTATAAGGTGTATGTTTGCATTCCTGTGCACCTTACTTTTTTCCTGTTATGTGCAATATACCCAAGTGCAATAACTTAGTTGTTTACTGCATTGCATTATATTGTATTGTTTGCTATTGTATTGTATTCTGCTGTTTATTCATGTTCATTATATGTGAATGCAGCTTAGAGGATTGCTATAAATTTCATTGTTCTTGTGCAATGACAATAAATGAATCTTATCTTTGCCTTCTTGGCCAGTGAACACAGTGCCTGGGTGCAGGCAGTTTTGGGTCAGACAAAACAAGCAGCTTACAACTGGAAATAGCAAGACTAGCAGCAAGTGGCAACATTTTCACAAATTGCAAAGTAGATAGGATTGGGTAAACTTTATATAAGATATCAATGGATGGCAAGGAAAAGCAGGAAACATTCACTAAGAATTGTAAATATGCAAGAGAATGCTTCATTAGCATATGCTGAGTTATATCATTAAACATTTACATGCTTATGCTTATTTGTGGTAATTTGCACCAGCGTAAATGGCATCTATGAATGGCGACTTAGCTGTAGTCATTTTCAGACAATGCAGATAGCTTTAACTCGTCCATGTAATGAGAAAGAATACCACCCTGACACTCTTAAGTACATTTTGTACCAAAGTGCTCACAAAAATTCCCTGAAAGTTTTGGTGAAAAACAACATGGAGGGCTAAAAATGTCCAGTTTAGAATAACTGCGAAATGCAGCATTTTTCATGGAATTCACAGTGACACACTAACATTTTATATTCTTTGTTTTGGAGTAGGTTTATAATTGTGGATGGGGAATGAAGTACATGTTCAGAGTACGTCTGTGTTGAGTTGTCAATGTCATAAGGTAGTCCTATACATGTATACATTTTTCCTAGGTAGAGAAATTTCTACTTGATTTATATTTGCTGCCCCACTTAAAAAAAATAAAACTAAAAAAAGACTCATACCACACATCATACAAAGGCAAATTGAAGTACCTGTTTGTACATCTGAAATCAAGTAACTGTATTTTGTAACTGTGAATCTTGACTTTTTTTTTTTAAGAAAATTTTTTAGATCTCATGCAGTTTCAGGTGTATGGACCTAGGTATCACTGGCAGACCTACTTAGCTAGTAGACTGCTTTGTTTTTTGTCATTCACTTTACAGCGAGCAAAGTATCTGACATTTACTAAGGCTTATATCCAAAAGTCTCGTACTACTGTAGGGTATGTGGGATGTCTCACACAGGCTACTTTTGGACGTAGTAGATAAAAGTGACGTACGCATGTTCCATCCTCAGAACTTTTCTGCTGCCAGTCAGAATGCCATTCTCACCCATCTGTCTGATCGTTTCAGCATTTGTGACTTAAGGCTTTTGCCAGATAAGTGTCCTGTTGGGGAATTTTTTCTCTTACCAGTGTTTTGGTTATGTCATCCAAGAAGGGCAAATGCCAGTATGGAAGACAAATTCCACATAAGGACAGCCATTCACAGTATCTCTCTTGTTTAGGCCTTAAGCACAACCACAAGACCTGTAACATTTGTCAGTCCCTCGTACCCAAGAACCTTAGAAGCAGGCTTTCCTCTCTTGCTATTTATTTAGAGAACCAATGGCTTAAGTTGTTAGCTAGACATATGGAGGGTACCTCGGAGTCCGACACTGTGCCGGTGAAGCACAAAGCCAAGAAACTTTGGCCCACAGCTTCAGCTTCACCTGTATCATCAGACATTTCTCCCGAGGTGCTTGTCAAACCGGAGGTTCATCTGACTTCAGGCACGGATTCACAGGCCAAGCCCAGTTCTTAGGCCGCCTTGACTTCAGCCATGAGCACATCTGTGGAGGTCAGACAGATGTCCAGTCAGAATGTCATGGGGGAATCTAGGCTTGAAAGTGTGGAGTGTCCTAGAAGGGCACTTCACATTTAAGCAAAAGAAGAGATACTCGGACACCTTTGAATGTAGGCTTTTGTCCAGTCCTCCGATGTTGCATAAGATTATTTTCTTGCAAAAAAAAACAAGACTAAGCATTTGTCCCCAACCAGCGAGGCCCCTACAGATTGGTATGCCTTTTATCAAAGCTTGTTCCAGGCCTTCATGTCACTGAAGCCACATTTCTCTCAGCCTGCTCCTACAACTGCTCCCCAACCTTCTCAAAAAAGTATTAGGGACAGTTGATGAATTTTCCTGTGATGAAGAGGAATCTCTGAATTATTCTACACAGATCCCTTTTCCCCAGGAATATGTTTCACCTAAAGAGGAGTCCGTCAGTGCTGGCTCCAAATGGAAGAGAGATCTTTTGGTTAAACTCTCCTGAAGATAGGAGAACACTTTAAATGGGATACTTCCCAAATTTTTGATGTCCAGGAAAGATACTATCTATTTCTACAAGTTGATGTCCCTGACCCCTTTGCAGTTCCATCTGTGCATCCTGCATTTCTGGATGCCTTTCACAGTGCTTCACAAACACCATTCTCCCATACTCTGGCCCCAAAGAAGCAAGACCACTTCTACAAGGTCCCTGAGGATTGTAAATTCCTTTTTAGGTGCCCTGCTGCTGACCCAGCAGTCTTTTCTGTAGGTACAGATAAACCTTCTAGGATGCTTCCTCCTCCAGTCTTCTCCCATCAAACAGAGTAGATCCCTTGAGAGACTAGGTAAAAAGGCCTACATGTCCTCCACCTTGGCTTTCAGGGCCATCAGTTATCAGACACACATGACTAAGTACTCCTTAGAGTTTTTATCTCAGACATCTAGTGCCGTTGCACATCTTCTGGATTCAGAAAGAAAAGTCTTAGCTCTACTTATCTTGGGAGCTTCCTTCCAATGGGCAAAACATTCCATATAATGCAGCGGGGGCTTATGCCAGGGTAGCTGCTACTGGTTCAGTTCTTAGAAGATTTTCCTGGCTCAGGTTGCAGCCCGTCTAAGATGACTTCAAATCTAAATTAATAGAGGCACCCTTAGACAGTTCAGCCATATTTTCTAAGGCAGCAGCATCTCTAAGTCTGTACAGGAAAACAAAACAAGGAACTCAAGGAGCTAAAACACATCCTTGTTTCTCCTGTGCCCAGTTTTCATAGGAATTTCCCATCTAAGCCTGTTTTCATCCACAGCCACACTCAGCACCCCTCAGGTAAGTCTTCCAGAGGAGGCAAGAGACAACAGAAGCCTAGGAGTTCTTGGCCATCCTCATAACAAAGGCAGTCCTTTCCTGACAGGGCAGGGAGTCTGTGACTACTCTCCAGATGTCTCCTTTCCCCTCTTTCCCTTTGCCTGTCAAATGCTCACAGGGTCTGGGAAAGCATCACCCAAGACACCTGGATTCTTTCCATAATCAAAAAAGGATACTTAATGGTTTGCACTCCCCCACTTTCATGGGCATCCCTCAACCCCCCAAGAGAAGTTGTCCCTCTTCCAAAAGCTCCTTTGGGAGCTTTGGCAATTGGGCTCCATTCAAAAAGGTTCCTCAAACCTCAAGAGGGAAAGGCTTCTCTTAAAAGAATGTTCTTAGTACACAGAAAGGATGGGCTCTGGAGACCATTGATGGAGTTAACCCATCTCAACACCCTGTTAAAGGTTCCTACCTTTAGAATGTTGACACCCCAAACTCTATTCCTCCTTATCCTTCCACAAGGATACATGGCATATCTAGATATAAAAGATGATTACCTTCACATCCCCATTCACCCTGTGTTCAGGAAATTCTTGCATTCTCTGTGGGTTCCTGGCATTTTCAATTCTCTGCCTTGCCCTTTGGTCTTTCTACAGCACCAAGAGTTTTCACAAAATGCCTGGCTCCAGTGATTGCACACTGCAGACTTTTGGACATCCAGGTTTTTCCATACCTGGACGACCTGCTCTTACAGGCCCCAACTTCCCACACTCTGCTCCAAAACTTGGAGACTACCCTTTCTCTCCTTGGAAAACTGTGATTCACCATCAACTACAGGAAGTTGGTCCTCACCCCTTCACAGGACCACAATTTCCTGGGGACATTGAGTGTCACTTCCATCTCAGAAGGTGCAGGACATTTGGTCCTTCTTCCACTTCCATCTCCCCTTGAATCGCATCATGGCCAGTGAGTTCCTCAGGGTGCTGGGATTCATGGCTTCAACCATTCCCATAGTAAAACTTCACATGAGCAAATTCCAGTGGTGCCTCAGGTTGGTTAGCCCCAGAGTTCTCACCTAATAGAATACAAAGTCCTGCTCATTCCTTGTCTAAAGAAGGAACTGCTCTGGTAAATCCTGGTCTACCCCTGTATCCTCTTCCCCCCAGTCCTTGAACTCTATAGAGATGCATCAGACATGGGCTGGGGAGCAGCCTTGAGCAAATTCACACTTCAGGGAAATTGGTTTTCCTCCCAAAAATCAGAACACATTAACATCAGAGAAATACAAGCATTGCAACCTCTCCGTGGCCCAGGCCCTCTGTAACTGTTTACAGACAACATGACAGTCCTCTGATATGTGAGCAAGCAAGGGGGGGGGTCCTATCTCCTTTGCAGGTTGGCTCTTCTGGTATGGGAATTTCTGGCCCAGTACCACATGACTATTCAGGCAGTGTACATTCCCTCCAACCAAATCTTGTGGCAGACTCCTTAAGCAGGTCCCTGACTCAATCTCACGAATGGATGCTTGACAGGGACGAGTTCCTGGACTTAGTCCACTAATGAGGTATTCCTCAAATAGACTTATTTGCCTTCCCCCTGAAACGACAACTTCCAAAATTTTGTGCCAGAGTCCCAAGTCCTCTGGTTTGGAAGGTAGACACCCTCTTCTTCTCTTGGAAGGGGATGTTTCTGTATGCATTCCCTCCCCTTCCTCTAATGCCAAAGGCCCTGTTCAAGATTTGACAAGACCAACCAAAAATCTTGCTGTTGACTCCCTTTTGTCCAAGACAGCATTGGTACTCCCTCCTCCTACATTTATCCAAAGGCCATCACCACAAATTATCCCACAGAGTGGATCTACTTACACAGAACAAAGGATTCCTAATACACCCACACCTGCCAACACTACAGCTGACACTGTGGGCATACCTCCCAACCGTACCGAATTTCTCGGTTTTTACCAGTTTTGAGGTCCAAATAATGGGATGCCATGATTCTCGAGTGGCACCCCTTAATTTCTGAATTTCCTGTCTTTTTACATTTTTTTCGCTTTTTTGAGCTGACATCATCATGTGCACAATGACGCCAGCTCCATGAAATGGCCTGTCAGAATTGAGCTCAAGGGCTCAACAACATAACATGCGTGCATTTCTGGCTGCTCCAGCCAAGCCACAAGGCTGTTGAATGTACCTGCAAGCAGAAATGGAACAATTAGCTGTTAATGGTGGTTCCGGGAATGGAACAAGATACGAGGCAGTTAGCAGGAATGGACGGAACAAGCTTGGACTGCGGAGGTATTTATTATGCTGTGTTCTGTTATTGTATTAAAGCTCTTCATATTTATTATGCTGCGCTGCGCTGCTGCCTGGTGGCTACCGATACTCAAGCTGAAACCCTGTACCTTGGGTACAGGTAACAAGAGTCTAAATTACCTACCCACCACCACTTGTGAAAACTTTCCAGATTTTTGCCTCATATTTTTGTTCTGTTCGTCATAAAATCTGTGGTTTTCTGGATTTTTGTGGCAAATCAGTGAAGGATTGAATTCACTAAATAATGTCAGGCATTTGCATTTCAGACTTTATTCTTCAGAAAATACATGGTAACACAAAATCTTTTATTCCCACAATTTGCTAAGTTTATAAGATCAACATTTGAAGTTTTGTCCCTATTTTGGGGGCTATATTCACCCATTATTGGCTTTGTCCAGGTTTTTTGTGCCAAGAGGTTGAGACCTATGGTGAGAAGTGAGAACTGAATTGACTAAATGATAGCCATTTAAGTTTGTCTTCCTGTCTTTCAGGAAACTGCTGATTTGGCATAATGGTATCTTGTTCTGACTGTAGTGCACAGGGTTCTGGGTTCATGACTTGGCAGTGAAATGCATTGTGGTAACACGTTTTATTCTAGCAACTTTCCAAATTTATACAAACAATGTTTAAAATGTGTCCCTGGTTTTTGGGCCTTTGTCCCCCCCCCCCAATACATTTTGGCTTTTCCAGATTTCTTGTGCTGCAAAGTTGAGAGATACTGTTGAGTGTTGTAGATTTTACAAGGAGCTGAGAGCTTCAGGGGAAGAGAAATTTAGTGTTGCTTATGCGGAGTCTGTTTGCATTGTTAATAGCATAACAGGTGTTAAGTACTTGCTTTTGATGCAGAAGGCTGTGGGTTCTACTCCCACAGTATGTAGATGCATTACTGATACTGTACTGTGTTGTACTTTTAAAGGGGGTAGGTGTAACAAGTCAATGGTGTAGCTACATACAACAGAAGTGAGAAAATGTCATGCACAAGGGCATTTCTGCCTCAGTGGAAAGAGCAAAAAATATCACTAACCCAAATTCAGGAACAGAAAATCAGAATTATTATATTCTGCGCTGCATTATAAGAAAAATATTTTTAAACAAGTACAATACATTTTCCAGCATTCAAGATAAAATGCATATTTTTCCACTGCAGACAGTGGAAGAAGCAAAAGTGGCCAGTTACCAGCACCCTGGATTACAATGATAGTTTTGATGCTTCAGAATGAACGTAGGTTGTCAGTACTTGGACTAAAAATTGCAAATCTTAAAACATGCAATTTGCCTAGTTTATTTTGTTGTGCATTTACAGCTATTGAGTTGGTCTGATAACACAAATCGGAGTAAGACGAGCAAAAAACTGAAAATAAGTTTGAGAAGCTGTGCAAGATGCCTATGGCTTACACTGCTGTCATTCTATTTACATGAAGTTTTATTGATATTATATATATATATATATATATATATATATATATATGTGTGTGTGTATGTGGAAGTAGACTTTTATGATGGAAATGTTCTGAATTGGGCAGATGTTCTTTGCGTTTCACTGTTGCAGTCTTCACATTTGGGTTATCTGCTTGCAGTAGCCCTCAGCCGGCCTAATTAACAAAGTCTTAGGTCCTGCATCGGTTGCTTTCTCATCTTCCATGATGTCAGGTAGTCAGGGGTATAAAGCATGCAGCCGAAGCCATTACATCAGTCTTTTTTGCAATGCGGTGCCCGAAGCAGAAACAGTTCGCAAGTGCCGGTTGGCCGACTCCTGAAATTTTCGTTTTTGAGTTTCAGAACCGAAGTCTTCAACTAAGCAAAGTACGCCATTAGGGAAACTTTTTCTTGTCAGTAAAAGTTAATAATTGTATTTCTTGTGGAAAGCAAATACCTCAAAGATTTTCATTCGTACTGCATTCCTTGCTTAGGCCCTGACCACGACGTACCTCGCTGTCAGTTTTGTGCCTTATTTAAACAATGAACTATTCGTTGTTGGTTTATGTACGCTTCTAAATATTTTGGTACTTAGTTCAATTATCCAGACATGGCTTCGGTAAGCCATCCGACATTCTGAAAAAATGCAGAGATAAAGACAGAGACAGACCGCATAGGTCCAAAGCTGCCGACAACGCTTCTCTTAAGCTAGTCGCCAGTTCGCCGGTACTCAGTAAGGCGCTTTCGCAGCCCCTGATACCTGCTACTTCAGATTTGCAGGCCTCTACTGAGACCCATTCGGAGTCCGGTATGCCGTGAGTTGCTTCAACTGTGGAGCCTGCAGATGTTTCTACCTTGGATGGGTCCGGAGCCGATGTGCAGGCACCGGCTTCTGAGGGTGTATTCAGGCCTACTGACTTGCATATTAAACCAACGCCATCTTCTTCTTCAAGGCCTAAAACTCGATCCATACCTAGAAAACAGACGCCCAGACTGCATGGTCAGGCCTCTATGCCTAAAAAACAAATGATAAGAATGGCTGAAGACCTTATTACTTTAATCAGGGGAAGCCACCTTTCCCCTCTAAGAGACCTAGGACTGAGTCTGCTTATGATTCTTCTGATCTGGTCTCTGAATTTTCTGTTTCCTCTGAATACCAGGGTTTACCCTTATCTATGTATGATGATTCTGATGCAGAGGACTCTGCTCCCTCTGCTTCCCCTCCAGAAGATTTATTTTTTGGTGACACCTTGCATACTCTTAGGGAGCATTTCCGCTGGGAACGCCAGAATTACTCTGACTCTAAAAAGAGGCTTAGGGATTTCTTACTCCTGCTCCAGCACAGGCCTTTAGCTATCCCCCCTATACTGGACATTGTTGATGATGCCTTTTCAGAATCTAGCTTGACCCCTGACTCTCTACCTCCTGCTTCCAGAAAACCAGATAAATATTACAGGGTTCTTGACTCTCACAAGTTCCTCTTCAAAAATCCTACTGCGGATCCTGAGACCATTTCACAGGGACCCCAAGGGCATTAAGGCTACTACTGCCAAAAATCCTACCCCTTCTGATAAAGATTCCAGGACGCTGGATAGATGGGGTAAGAAGGTAAACACTTCTGCAACCTTGGCTATTAGGGCCTTAAACTGACAGTTTCATATGTTTAAGTATCAGCAGCATATTACTGGATTGCTTAAACAGAAAATGATGTTGATTCCTAACTGTGCTGAAAATAAAGATTTACAGGATTTAATGCATTCTGCTGAACAAGTTGGAAAACATAATTTGCAATGTGGTTTTGATTCAGTAGAGGCATCTTGCAGGGCTGCTGTCACTGGGTCTGTACTTAGAAGGCATGCTTGGCTTAAGGAGCAATCTTTGCCAGGTCATGTTAAAGCTAAATTGCTGGATGCTGTCTTAAACCAAGACTGCCTGTTTGGCTGCAAAGCAGAAGTACTACTTAAAAAGATGGAGGAAAAGCTAAATCTATGCAAACTGTTAAATATTTCCTGCAAGTACAGCCTCCCAGATTTAGTAGGCATTGGCCCTCTAAAAGTTGTTCCTTTCCTGTCTCTTCCAGGCCTTCTCAGTCCAGACCCAAGAACCAGCAGAACTCCCAGGCTTCAGTCCCAAGGTACTCACAGGACTAAGCAGTGGGGGGGCTCCCACTTCCAAAGCAGGGAGTGGTAAGACTCCCCTCTATGGTAAACTGTCTCAATGACTTAACTTTAAATCTTCCAAGCCCTGCACAACAGACTGTTCCTTTGGGGGAAAGATTGCCTGGCAGGCAAAAAATTGGGAACTCGTTACCCAGGACAAATGGGTTTTAAATGTAGTTTTCCAAGGATAGAGATTCCAATTTCACTCCTTACCAACCCCAAACAGTTGGCTAGATCTACCCCCAAATCAGTGGGCAGAGGCTCAAAAGCAAATTCTCTCTCTTAAGCATCAGGGCTATTGAACCTGTTCCAGAAGAGGAAAGGGGACATGGGTTCTACACAAGACTTTTCCTGGTGCCCAGAAAAGACAACTCCTGGCATCCTATCCTGGACCTCTCTATCTTAAACACATTTTTGGTGATCCCAAAATTCAAGATGCTAACTCTTCACCAGCTGCTCCCTATGCTAGGCAAGGATGCCTGGTTAGCAACACTGGATTTAAAAGAAGCCTACCTGTACATCCCAATAAGGGAATCTTGCAGAAGTTACCTATGCTTCAAAGCAGGTTACATGCACTATCAGTTCTCTGCACTGCCCTTTGGCTTATCTACTGCACCCAGGGTATTAACAGAGTGCCTAGCTCTAGTCATTGCATTTTGCAGGCAAAGAAATATCCAGATATATCCATACCTGGATGATTGTCTAATTCAGGCAGAAAGCCAGGACATACTATTGAATCATCTGGCGTTTGTACAGAAATTGCTAACTTCTCTGGGATACACCAAAAATAAATTACATCTTGTACCCTGCAAACAAATTGTATTCCTGCAAGCAAGCTTGAATACAACTTCCCAGATGGCTTTTCTCACGCCAGAAAAACAAGTTCATTTGACAGCCTACTTCAAACTACTGGCCACAAAGACCCAGATATCTGCAAGGAAAATACTGCAAGCCCTGGGGTTCATGGCCTCCTGCATTCTCGTAATTCCATATGCAAGACTGCATATGAGGAAACTACAATGGTATCTAAAAAGCCTATGGTGTCAACATTATCAGGATCTAGAGGCAATGATTCCTATCTTACCTTGTCTACAGATAGAGTTCCTTTGGCGGGCAGAGGCCTGTCACCAAAACAAGGGACTGCCATTCACTCTACCCCCTGCTGCCCAAACCCTAACGGCAGATGCATTAGACTATGCATGGGGGGCTCACTTGGCAGGGAAGTGCATTCAGGGCAAATGGAACCCAAGTCAAATGCACCTGCATGCCAATCAAAAAGAAATGTTAGCTGTACAGAATGCTCTGACAGCCTTCAAGGACCACATTCTTCCAGGGCAGTTAATGATTAATAAACAAGCAGGGGGAACTCACTCATACCCTCTCTGCAGACTAGCCATGGCTCTCTGGAACACATCCTTGAGCTACCAAGTGTACCTACAGGCTCAATTCCTGCCAGGAAAGCAAAATACACTGGCAGATGAACTAAGCATAAATCTTATGGACCCATACGAGTGGAAACCGGAACCAAAGATATTCAACATGTTGAGAAACAAATGGGGGAGCCCAATATAGACCTGTTTGCCTCCCCTCAGAACTGCCAATTGGAAAAATTCTGCATAAGAACTCACCACAAGCAAGCTTGGAAAGTGGATGCCCTATCCTTCACCTGGAATAACCTATCAGTTTATGCCTTTCCCCCTCTGCCTCTCTTCTCCAAGGTAATACTAAAGATCAAACAGGACAATACTGATTGCACCAGAGTGGCCACGCCAACACTGGTACCCCCTTTTGCGCAGTGTGTCACTGCTGGCACCATGGCACCTACCTCAGACCTCTGCCCTGCTGTCCCAGCAGGAAGGCCAGATTCTGCACCCACAGCTTCAAACCCTGAACCTGACAGCCTGGCTAATTACCTGATCTCTCTGTTACCATCCCTCAGTAAGCAAGTGTTGGATGTCATTCTGGAGGCAAGGAGGCCTAGTACTAGAAAAGCCTATGCTGAAAAATGGAAAATATTCTGTTCCTGGAAACAAACTCAGGGGAGATGGGCACAGCAGCACCCAATTTACCTCAGATTCTTCAATACTTAACTGAGATGCTGCACAATGGCTTTTCCTTTTCCTCCATCAAAATACATGCCTCAGCCATTTCAGCTCATTACAACACAGAACCATCCATCTTCTCTCATCCACTGCTGAAGCAGTTTTTCAGAGGGGGCAAAAACTTAAGACCACCCAGGAGAGCCCCTACTCCAGCCTGGGACCTTATCTTTGTATTGGAAAAACTCACTCTACCTACTATTGAGTCAGCTGCAAATGCAGAGTTGAAATTCCTTTATTGGAAAACAGCCTTCCTTTTAAACATCACTTCAGCAAGAAGGGTGTCCGAATTACAAGCCCTCATGGCAGTGGAGCCTTTGATCATATTTCATGCAGACAGGGTGAACCCTGTAGACCAATCCCTTCTTCATGCCCAAGGTGGTATCCAGTTTGGCCCTTAATCAGTCCATTCATTTGCCAGCCTTCTTTTCAAATCCACAGAACAAAGGGGAACAAATACTGCACTCCTTAGATGTGCACAGACAACTTGGGTTTTATTTGGACAGGACTAAACCTCTCAGGAAATCTGAACAACTGCTGGTTGCATTTGCTGCAAGGGCAGAGGGGAAGGCCATTTCAAAGCAAACCATTTCTAAATGGATAGGCCATTGCATTCATTTCTGCTATAAGCACCATTGAAAACCTACCCCACAGGGGATTAGACCACATTCAACCAGGGCTGCATCTACCTCTACAGCCTTTCTCAGAGGTGTCCCTACCAGGGACATCCTAGAAGCTGCTACCTGGAGTTCTGTACATACCTTCACCAAGCATTACCATTTGCCAATTTTTTCTAAATCCAGAGCTGGCTTTGCCACTGCAGTCTTGTAGGGCCTTATAGCTGGTCCTAATACTATCTAATTTCCTCCTCCCATTCTTAGCTTTGTGAATCTACCCAAATGTTATGACTGCAACAGTAAAACACGAACATAGTACAGTTGTGTGCACTTACCATAAATGTAGATGTTAGAGTGTATTCACTGTTGCAGTCCTAGTTACCCTCCCTCCAGCCCCCTGACTTCTATTGGCTATACCTCTGTTCTTGCTTTCTATGCTTAAAACTTTTTGGTGCATTTGCTTTTTTGTTAGAGGTGTAACCTTGTGTATATAATTGCTTCCCATTATGAGGGCACCTGACATCTGGGGCAAGAAAAACTGATGTAATGGCATCTGCTGCATGCCTTATACCCCTGACTACTTGACATCATGGAAGATGAGACAGCAACTGATGCGGGACCGAAGACTTTGTTAATCAGGCTGACTGAGGGCTACTGCAAGCAGATAACCCAAATGTGATGACTGCAACAATGAATACACTCTAACATCTACATTTATGGTAAGTGTACACAACTGTCCTTTTTGTCATTATTGGTTCATACATTTTGTTTCATTGCCTACTGAAAAAATGTTCAAACAAATTTAAAATGCGCTCCAAGTCTAACAAGTGTGCTGTACTATATGAGGAATATAATTTACAAAAGTCAGGAAGGTGTATCAAAAAAGACATGCATGTTTCTTGTTTCGTGTGCAAGGGGCCTATGATTTGAAAACAGCCCAAAGGTAATCTTTATCCACCTCTGGCCAGATGCATTTTCTTTGGCTGTGGTGTGGGTTTCAATGCTGTTTCAATGAATGTGAGTTTCAAGGGCAGAGACGTTTTAATGCTAAATCTATTTTCATTGTGAAACATTATTGCTTTGTTTAGCAGATGTCTATTAGTGTTTGTGCATTGTGCTGTAAAATAAAATCCAAATAATCATTGTAGAAGTAAAGCCGTATGTACATTAGTGTTTATGGTAAATGGGGCGAAATAGCCAGGTAATGGTAATTGGAATGGCTGGAGGGGGACTCTGGGGCCATATTTTGGTTGTCTGTTGTTCAGTTTGCATTTGAAAGTTGGTATCCCACAATTCCATTGGAAGGAGTAAGGTTACGTAATTATGTATTCAAATTAGCGTACAGATTTGTACCTATTTTTCATGGGCCTTTGTCCATATTTTTGATGTTTCCAGGTTGAGAGGTATGACTGTGGGTGATGAGATTCTAATTTCCCTCAGACACCTTTTCTCAAGACATGCTCTGGGTTTTGCAGGAGGCCAGAAAATCTTACATTTCCAAGTGGAAAAGATTTTCACTCTGGTTGTCTCTCTAAGAACCAAGACCCACTGTCAGTGGGAATCCTAGTGGTTCTGTCTTATTTGTGCAAATTGTTCTCTGCTGGCTTGGATTACTCTTCTGTCAAAGCACATGTCAGCTATTTCTGCTTGTCTGCCTCTTTCTCCCCTTCTAGCATCCAGATTTGAGGTGAAACAATTCGTTAAGGGCATCCTTCACATTAGGCCTGCCAGGAAACTTGTTCCTCCTCCTTGGGGCCATCATTTTGTTCTAGAAAAGCTGACCCCTGGCTCCTTTTGACCCCGCATCTTCGGCCTCTCTCAAACATTGCTGTTGGAAAACTCTTTTACTGGTGGCCTTGAGCTCAACCAGAAAGGTGTCAGAGCTTCAAGCCCATTTGGCGGTGCTTCCCTTCTTGGTATTTCATAAGGATAGGGTATCCTTGAGCGCAAATCCTTCCTTTATGCCAAAAGTGGTTAATTAATGTTACCTCTTAACCAATCCAATTTACCTACCTTTTTCCCTTCTACACAAAACCACAGTAAGAAGGTACTACACTCCTTAGATATGTACACAGGCAGTTTAGGTTTTACCTGAACAAGACTAAAGCTGTCAGGAAATCTGATCAGCTATTTGGGAACTTTCATCCCAGGGTTCTGGTTTTTCCTTTTTCCAAGCAGACTATTTTTTCTTGGATTTCAAAGACTGTTTGGCTTTGTTATATCCTCCATGGAAAGAGACTATTCACCAGTCAAGGCCCACTCTACCAGGGCTGTGGCTTCCTCTAAGGCATTCTTCAAGGGCTTAGATAACAGCACCAGCCTTGAAGCAGCCTCCTGGTCTTCTATCCATATGTTTACCAAACACTACAAACTGGATGACATTTCCAGGCCCAGAGCTGGGTTTGCTAAAGCCATTTTACATGGTTTCAGTGAGAGGTCCTCTGCTTCTCCCTTCCTCCTTGAGCTTTGGCCCTCTTTCAGGTTAAGAATACTGCAGCAAGTGAATAGGAGGACATTGAATAGTTTTGTAAAATCTTACCATAATCATAGATGTCCTCCTCTTCACTATTGCAGTATTCTATCCCTCCCTCTTTCATCCCTGATCTATTGTTTTGTGTGGATGTACTGGCCTTTTATAGCCTTAGTCTGACATTCCTCCTGGGGAATTCAGTTCTGAGGATGGGATGTGATGTGTTCTACATCCGACTGCAGGCTACGTTGTAGTGTAAGACTTTTGTAGACTGACCGATGTCAGGTTGCCTTCAGGCCGGAGATCACTCAGGATAAGAATACTGCATCAGTTTAGAGGAGGACATCTATGGTTATGTTAATATTTTACACAATTGTTCTGTATATGGCTGAGTAATTGGGAATCTGGTTCTGAAACTTTTACAGTATCTTAAAGCTGTATGGAGATCTAGACATTTTTAGGCTAGTCAAATTAAGGTCTAAATGAACATTAGAAATTCACAAATGTTTGGCAACATTTACAAAACATTTTTTGGTGTCGGTGTGATTTCAAGCCTAGAAAGAATATTTATTTCTGGATAAAAGTCGTATTTCAATAGCAGTCATGACCACTACAATTTGTTTTCCTTCATTTCAAAAAGCAACAGTTCCTCTGCTTTTAAAACTAAGCACATAATCAAGAATGTTTGATATGCAGTTGTCCTGTCCATTTTGTTTCTTCAAATGTAACAAGTGTGTGTCAAACTATTTTGAGTAATGGGGATCAAAAATAGCCAAAACAGTTGGCAGTTTGGGCCATATTTTGGTTGTCTGTTGTTCAGTTTGCATTTGAAAGTTGGTATCCCGCAATTCCATTGGAAGGAGTAAGGTTACGTAATTATGTATTCAAATTAGCGTACAGATTTGTACCTATTTTTCATGGGCCTTTGTCCATATTTTTTATGTTTCCAGGTTGAGAGGTATGACTGTGGGTGATGAGATTCTAATTTCCCTCAGACACCTTTTCTCAAGACATGCTCTGGGTTTTGCAGGAGGCCAGAAAACCCAATACCAGAAAATCTTACATTTCCAAGTGGAAAAGATTTTCACTCTGGTTGTCTCTCTAAGAACCAAGACCCACTGTCAGTGGGAATCCTAGTGGTTCTGTCTTATTTGTACAAATTGTTCTCTGCTGGCTTGGATTACTCTTCTGTCAAAGCACATGTCAGCTATTTCTGCTTGTCTGCCTTTTTCTCCCCTTCTAGCATCCAGATTTGAGGTGAAACAATTCGTTAAGGGCATCCTTCACATTAGGCCTGCCAGGAAACTTGTTCCTCCTCCTTGGGGCCATCATTTTGTTTTAGAAAAGCTGACCCCTGGCTCCTTTTGACCCCGCATCTTCGGCCTCTCTCAAACATTGCTGTTGGAAAACTCTTTTACTGGTGGCCTTGAGCTCAACCAGAAAGGTATGGAGATCTTGACATTTTTAGGCTAGTCAAATTAAGGTCTAAATCAACATTAGAAATTCACAAATGTTTGGCAACATTTACAAAACATTTTTTGGTGTCGGTGTGATTTCAAGCCTAGAAAGAATATTTATTTATGGATAAAAGTGGTATTTCAATAGCAGTTCTGACCACTACAATTTGTTTTCCTTCATTTCAAAAAGCAGCAGTTCCTCTGCTTTTAAAACTAAGCACATAATCAAGAATGTTTGATATGCAGTTGTCCTGTCCATTTTGTTTCTTCAAATGTAACAAGTGTGTGTCAAACTATTTTGAGTAATGGGGATCAAAAATAGCCAAAACAGTTGGCAGTTTGGGGACAGCGTTCATACGTGCAGGAGTTTTTTTTTTTTTCAGCATCTTCATAAATGACGTGTTTGAGGTTATTGATACTTTAACTGTAATTTAATATGTAAATGACTGACTACACTGATGACCCATGTACAAAACATCTAACAACTTCAAAAAGGAGACTACTGAATGCATAGAAACTGAGAGAGAATGTAAACAAAACAGGAAGTTTGTATTATTCACTACTAACCTTAATCTCAAAAAAAAAAAAAAATCTATCACTACAATCTGTAACAATAACATCCTTCAAAATTTAAATCAAACCAAGCTCTATGTAGTTGTAGATAAGCGTTTGAAATTTGACCAATGCACCAATTATGTTGTTTCTAAAACCAATCAAAAGCTGGGGTTGCTACACACAATCTATTTTTCACCGTACAAATTCAGCTTCAGACAATACGATCTGTTTTACTCCCTAGCCTACTTGTATATGTCCTGTTTTAAAAACCTCAAGTTTTGTTTTAAATTGGTCATATTGATGTATTTTAACTTTGTAAGCCCACTGGACACTTGTCCCTTTTCACAGTTTTCAAGTGGAAACTGAGGGAAGCAAACCTAGTACTGCTGATTTTAACAGCTCATAAGCCTTAACCTTGCAAGCTAAATTGCCAGACTTGAGTCTCCATCTTTACCCTGTTTTGTAATTGACCTTTTAACACCATTCTTCATTTTGTTGAATGTTGCAAGATGGACCCACATCTTACAGAAAGAAATGATATATTATGATTTTAGGTGCACATTTTAATTATTCCTTTCCCTGTTATACCAGTACTGGGAATACCTGTAAGTATCCATCCCTTATTTGTGGAGAAGCGCAAATTTACGTTAAAGTTGATTTGGTATTGTAATGCATATAATTGTCTTTGAACTGCTAAGAACATGTCCTTCCATTTCACTGTTGCAGTAATCATGACATCAGGGATCCCCTGCCAAGGGTGGCCCGACATCCAGCCAGTATACCAAAGCCTTTAGGTTGCTTTAAGGTATGCCGTATGGCACATGTATACTCCTTGCAAAGCATAGAGCATAAAAGTGACATCCAGATGTACCAATAAACACAAAAAGAAGAAACAAGTGCAACCTCAAAGAGGAAACCCATAAAATACAAAAGTACTTGTGAAAGCAGTATGTACAGTGCAAAATTTATTAAAAGGCAAGGAAAAAGTTAGTTTGTTTTGCACTGCACATACTGTTTCACAAGTACTTTTGCATTTTATTGACATCCAGATGACCATCCTCAGAACTTCTTTGCTACCACTCCAAATGCCATTGTTTGATCATCGGTCTGAATGCCTGTTCTGTTGCTGATTCACCTAGCCATTGCAGATAAGTGCCCCGTCAGGGTTTTTTTAATTATCTTTTTCTATTATTACTTTTGTCATCCAAGAAGGGTAAATGCCAGTGTGGGAGACAGATTCCCCATAAAGACTGCCATGGCTAGTGTCTCTCTTGCTTAGGTACCTGTCACGACCATACGTCCTGTTGTATTTATCAGGCTTTTGTACCAAAAACTCTGCATAGTAGACTGTCTTCTTTGGCGTTCTGTGTTGAAAATCAGCATCTTAAGCTTCTTGCTAAAGACACCATGGAGGGTACTTCTTGCTCCAAGGAACAGCCGTCAATGAAGAACAAGACCAAGAAACCTAGGCTGGAATCTTATAGGTTCATAGGTTCATACTAGTCTATCTGCCCTAGGGCATTTATAAGCCTAGCCAGAATGTGTTTGGCTTTAGCCACCCATTTTAAATTTATTTTGCTATGCCCTTTTTCAAGGTTAGTATACTGTGCCTCAGTGACACAGAAGTGATACCCGGGGTAAACCTATGATCTCCCATCCACTCAAGATTCCTCTTGAAGAGAATCAATGAGGGACTCTGCCTAACCTGGACTGGGATTTTATTCCAGAGTGAAGGGAGCCTCTGGGTTATGAATCTGTCCCTCCAGCATGTCCTATTTATTTCAGTGCTGAGGTTCAAGTCTCTGAGCGTAGCTCGATGGGATTTGGATTTTCTGAGGTGCAGCATGTCCATTAATTCCGGGTTGGACATGGCTTTATACGTCAGGCACAGATCGCCTCTGAACAGGCGGTATGCCACTGAGTAGAGCTGGAGTATCTTCCGCTGTTCAGCTGCCACTGGGCATATCTTCCCGAGGCCAGTGAGTGCCTGGAGGTATGCTCAGCGTTGTCATTGGATTCCTTCGCCATGACCAGATTGGAGGCCGGTGGGGATCTAACTTTAAGCACATCCGAGGAGGTTTTGCAGATGTCCACTTCAGAAGTTCAGGGGGAACCATGGCTGATTATCTCTAAGGGGCATAGGGATGTTCCTCAAATTTTAGTTTAATTTTAGTCAGAGAAGTTCTTACTATCTTTGAATGCCATCCAGGGTCAGAGCCTTCCAAATTTTATAAGGCGGATATCCCACTAAAGAGAAAACAAAAGACTAAACATGTTTCTCCTGCTTATAAGGACTCAAAGTGAATGGCAGGCCTTCACTCAGGGTTTGTTTAGTGCTTTGATGGCATTAAAATCTCCTCAGGGAGTTTCTGCTGAATTTGTATGAGGAATTCCTTGCTTATTCTTAAATTACTCTCCTTTGGACTGTGGATCAGAGGAAGAGGAATCTGTCAGTCCTCTGATACTCCATTTGAAGAGATTTCTTTGGAGGACATTATCTCCAGGATGATGGAGTTCTTTAAATTTGATTGTGCTCAGGTTTCTAAGGTGCATAAAAGATGATATGGGTTGCTACATATGGATTCTCCTAAAACTTCTGCTGTTTCTCTTGTTTTGGCTGCCTTGCTGAATGCATTTTCTAATGCTACTAAGGCTCCAGACTCCCAGCCCCTTGCTCCCTAGAAACCAGATAAATACTATAGGGTGTCTCTGGACTGTAATTTTTAATGTGTCCTTCTTCTGACCCCTTGGTGGTGTCTGTAGCTTCTGACAAGCCCTCTCAGTTACTTCTTTCTCCCAGGTTATTGCCCTCTGATAAAGATAACATGACCATGGAAAGGCTAGGCAAGAAGGTTTATACCTTTGCTACTTTGGCTTTTAGGGCTGTTTATCATCGGACCCATATGTCTAGGTATATGTTGGCTATCCTATCCCAGGCTTGTCAGGTTATTTCTGATCTTCCAGGCTCTGAGGGTAAAACTTCTGCTCTTTCCCTGTTAGGGACTTCCTCCCAGGTGGCTTGTTATTCCATAAAGTGTAATTATGATGCAGCAGATCTATCCTGTAGGGCTGCTGATTTTTGGATCCGTGATGAGGTATTCCTGGCTTTGGATTCAACCTTTGACTGGTGATATTAAGGCTAAGTTGATGGATGCCCCTCTTGATTAATAAACTTTTGTTTGGAGAAGCTGCTGCCATGTTTGTTCCTTCAGGATAAGGGTAAAGCTTTACAGGAACTTAAAATGTGTTCCTTTCTCCTATGCCTAAATTTCACAGAAACTACCCCAGTAAGCCAACCTTTGTTCACAGGCAATCTCGCCCTCCAGCTAAGGGCAAAAAAGGTGGCAAACAGCTCCTTCTGCTAAGGCTACTCAAACTTTTGTGCCTCAGAAGTCTCTCTTTCCAGATAAACCAGGTGCTGACTATCCTATTCTTCCCAACCACTTTCCTCTTTCTGTTCACCTTTCTCTCTCCTCCTGTTTGGCTACAGATTACTCAGGATTCCTGGGTCCTGTCCATTATTTGTCAGGGGTATTTCATGGTTTGAAAATCCCTTTCTCCTTTCTTAGGTATTCCTCAGCCCTGTCAGGAACAACTCTCCTTTTTTCCAGAGGAGATTTGGGACCTTTTGACTGTGGGTACTATTCAAGAGCTGCCTGTCCCCTAAAGGGGGAGTTTTTTTTACTCCAGAATGTTTCTAGTGCCCAGAAAAGAGGGTACCTGGATACCAATTCTAGACCTTTCTCATCTAAACACTTTTCTGAAGGTACCCACCTTTCAAATGCTGTCTCTAAGACTTTGTTCCCTCTTTTGCTTCCGCAGGCTTATGTGGTATCTATGGATCTCAAGGATGCTTATCTCTGTATCCTGATCCATCCCCTTTTCAGGAAGTTTTTTTTTACATTTCTATGTTGCTTCCTGGGATTTTCAATATTCTGCTTTGCTCTTTGGCCTTTCCACTGCCCCAGCGGTATTCACCAAATGCCTCGCTCCTGTGATTGCTTTTTTTGCAAGATTCAGGGGATCCAAGTATTTCCTTACCTGGATGACCTCCTGTTTCAGGCATCCTCTCCAGAGATCCTGTTGTAAAATCTTCATTTTTGCCATTTCCCTTCTGCAAAGCCTGGGGCTTACAGTAAACTTCAAAAAGTGTTTTCTTCTACTTCTCAGGACCATGTTTTTCTGTGGTGCAGGATTCAGAAGGTGCCTATGCTGGCATCCCTGCTTCCTCCCAAGGCTTTGGCACTCATTTCCTCCTTCCAAACTCTTCTTCCTCTAGCATCTGTTACAGCCAAGGAGTTTCTGAGAGCTCTGGGATTCATGGTATCCACCATCCCTATGCTTCCTGTGGCCAAACTCCACATGAGAAAGTTGCAGTGGTTTTTGAAGTCAGTTTGGCTTCAACACACACATCCTCTAGAGTTTGTAGATGTTCTTCGTGTTTCACTGTTGCAGCCATCACATTTGGGTTATCCCTGCCAGGGTAGCCCTTGGCCTACGCAAAAACCAGAGACTTAGTATTTCTGCATCGGTTGCTGTCGCTTGAAGACTGACTTCAGGTAGTCAGTAGTATAAAGTAAGGCAGCCGACACCATTACATCAGTCTTTTTTGCCATGGAGCCTGAAGCAGAAGCAGTTCACACGAGTGCTGGTCAGCTGCTACCTGAGTTTTCTTATTTATTTTATTTATTTTTATTTATTTAAATTTGTTGACCGGGAGTGTCCGACTGGACGTGGGTCCATTTTCAGCGGAGGCCCGGGGAGAAAAGCTCCACAGTAAAATAAACAGACAGTAGTTACATTGGATTACATAGTGATTAACAATTTAACATAGAAATTACTTACAACATATTTACAGATGAAGAACATAGTACATCAGTAGACAACTAGAATCTTTATCTGTGAAGTACATAACAGGCATTAACAAATGTAACAATGAGACGTTCCTGCTGTATAATAAGTACTAGGCTTATGAGCATCTGAGCTTGCTATCATCAAGGTAGTTAGTGGAGGTGAAAGAAAGGTAGTAGTCGAATGGGGTGGATGATATTAGAGTGGGAGTTACAAGGGCATAGCCAGCATGTTTTTAGGTGCGCTTTTAATAAAGTTTTGAAGTTGGTGCATGATGGTACGGAGGTAATTGTGGGTGGGAGTGAGTTCCATAATTTGGCTATGGCGCAAGAGAATAGTGCTTCACCAGCAGAGTTATTGGCTTTAGTGATCTGCAAATAATTTTTGTTGCTGGATCTTAGTGGTCTGGTGGTGCGATAGGGTTGGAGTAGATTCTGGAGGGATGGGACATTTAGTGGATGGTTTACTAGTTTGTGGGTGAGTGAGAGTTGATACCACTGAAGGAGGTGAGGGAGTTCAAGCCAGCCCAGTTCAGCAAGTGAGAGACAGTGGTGACTATGGTAGGATGCCCCTGTGGTGAATTTTGCGATTTTGTTGTAGCAGGTCTCTAGCTTATTTAGATCACATTGCCTTAGGTTAGTATATACTGGAGAGGCATAAAGTAGGGTGGAGATAAGGTGGGAATTTGCTATTGAAATCTTTGCTGTTTTGGTGAGAAATTGTTTATTTCTGTATAATGCCCCTAGTTTTTTGTGGACTTTTTTTATGGTCATGGATATGCGAATGTCAAATTTTAGTTTATTGTCTATTTCCACTCCTAGCAATTTGGTGTGTTCAGTTGGGTATATAGTGGTGTTGTCTTTTGCTGTGATGTTAAAGTGAGAGTTATTTTGAGTATGTTTGGTGGGTTGGAAGATGAGTAGTTTAGTTTTGTTTGGGTTGAGTATTAATTGGGCATCGGATAACCATGTTTCAACAGAGGAAAAGGCTTCCTGTGTGACTTTTTGCAGTTTGGGTAGGGACTGGGCTGAGCAGATGATGGTAGAGTCATCTGCGTATTGGATGAGTGTGCCATGTTTGGTGGCAGAGGCTAGATTATTGGTGTAAACAGAGAAAGTAGGGGTCCAAGGATGGATCCTTGGGGAACCCCTATGGAGACAGGTAGTTGGGGAGATATGTCATTCTGCCATACAACGGATTGTTGGCGGTCAGACAGGTAACTCTGAAACCAGTTGGTGACTGACTGTGAGAAGGATAGGTTATTGAGGACAGAGATAAGTTGTTTATGTGGGACCATGTCAAATGCTTTAGATAGGTCTAGGAAAGTAGCAGAGGAGAGATAGCCATTGTTTTTATGCTGAAGGATAGTGTTTGTAAAGGAGAGTAAGGCAGTGGTGGTGCTATGGTTTGGTCGGAAACCATGCTGAGTACTGGAAAGGAAGTTGTTAGTAAGGAGGTAGTGTGAGACCTGAGAGTGTATGCATCTCTCTAGTATTTTGGAGAGTGGAGAGAGAATAGCTATGGGGCGGTAATTGGTTAGTTCTGCAGAGGGTCCGCCTTTGTGGAGGGGAATTATATGTGAGACTTTCCACAATGTGGGAACGTAACTTTCTGACCGAGATCGGTTAATCAAGATGGATACTGGGTAAGCCAGAGCATCAGCTGCGATTTGTAGGTATTCACTTGGGAGATTGTCTGCTGCTAATATGGTGGGTTTAAGTTTAGTTAAGAGTTTTTTTATGTTGGAGGTAGGTACAGGAGAAAGAGAAGGCAGTGGGGAGATTACTAGTTGAAGGTGTGGGTTGGAGGGGAGGGGGGTTGTGTTTAGCTAGTGATAGTATGGTTTGGGTGAAGTGTGTGTTGAATGAGGTAGCAATATTTTCTGAGGAGTGAGGGATGTTAGGAGGAGGGGTACTGACTTTACCTGGTTGGAGGGTGGAGTTTATGGAGGACCAGAATTGTTTGGGGCTGTGTTGTGAGGAGTCTATGGCAGACTGGTAGTATTGGAATTTGTCCCGTTTTATTAGCTTTTTGACTCTATTGCGTAGTTCTAGGAATTTCTGTCTAGCTGCGGGGGTTTTGGTTTTGCGCCAGTGCTCCCAGGCTTTATCCCTGGTTTTCATTTCTGACTTAGTGGTTTTCTGTAGCCATGGGCAGGGTTGTGCTTTGGTTCTGGAAAATCTTATGGGGGCATGGTAATTAAGGATGTTCAGGAAGGTAGTATTAAAAGATTCAACTGCGTCATCTAGACTGAGGTACTTTAGAGCATGCCAGTTACATTCTTTGAGGGATGAGATGAATGTGAGTGGGTTAAAGTTTATTTTTTTACGTATTTGACGATAGATGACAGGTTTAGCTTGGTACAGGTATTTTTTGAGTAGGAATGTTGGGGAGTGATCACTGAGACTATCTGATAAGCAGCCTGTTATATATGACTGGGGGTTCTTACTGACTAGTATCCAATCCAGGGTAGAGTGCTTGCTGGAGTTTTTTATTGTAGACCGATATTTTCGCGTATGGTCCTCTAATTCTGATTTGGGTTCAGTAAGCCATCTGACAGCAGATCTTCCGAAAAAACGTAAAGATAGACAGAGACAGCACAGGTCCAAGCCTACTGACGATGCTTCCGTTAAGCTAATCAATTCTCCAGTACACAGTGAGGTGCTTTTGCAGCCCCTGATGCCCACTTCAGTTGATTCGCAGGCCGCTACTGAGACCCTTTCGGAGTCTGGTATGCTGCAAAACTCTTCATCGACTAAGGATCCTGCTGTTGTCTCTACCTTGGATGGGCCCAGAGCTGCTGAGCAGGCACCGGCTTCCGAGGAAGTCCTTTGCACTACCGAATCTCAACACAAACTGACTGGGTCTTTTGCGACTACAGTTCTTTCAAAAACTACCAAGTTTCTTAGGCTCAAGGTTCAAACCACACACAAGAAACCGACACAGTCTCAGGAGCTTGCTACCTTGTCTCAGTCTCAAATGCTTAAAATGGCAGAAGACCTTATCATGCTGATCAGGGGAAGCCAAGCTACCCCCTCAAAAAGGAAAAGAGATCTGTCCCCTGTAGTTTTGTCTGAACAAGATTCAGATGAGTCTGATGCATCTGACTATGAAGACATGCAACCCCTCTCCACGTATGAGGATTCTGATGCAGAGGACTCCATTCCTTCAGCCTCTCCTCCAGAGGAATTTTCCTTTGGGGAAACCCTGCATACTTTAAGGGAGCATTTCCAGTGGGAGAGTCAGGACTACCCTCAGTCTAAAGAGAGACTCAGGGAATTCCTAGATCTACCACAACACAGACCCTTGGCCCATCCCCCCCAGTCCTGGATGTTGTGGATGATTTTTTCCTTGAATCCAGCTTGACTCCTGATGCCCTACCTCCTGCTTCTAGAAAACTAGACGGGTACTATGGAGTCCCTGACTCACACAAATATCGTTTTAAAAATCCAACAGCTGACCCTGAGGTCATTTCTCAAGGGCCAAAAAGGATTAAAGCAACCTCTGCTAAGAATCCCACCCCCTCAGACAGGGATTCCCGAGCATTGAACAGATGGGGTAAAAAAAAGTATACACCTCAACTACTCTTACTATCAGGGCACTAAATTGCCTCTTTCATATGCTGAAATTTCAGCAACATACCTTGGAACTCCTTAAACAAAAAATGTCTTCTTTTCCTGCTCTAGTAGAATCTAAAGATTTACAAGATTTAATGCATTCTGCAAGTCAAGTAACTAAACACACTTTACACTGTGGTTTTGATGCCCTAGAAGCTTCTTGCGGGGCAGCAGTCATTGGATCTGTCATTAGAAGGCACGCATGGCTTAAGAAACCACCCCTGCCAGACCGTGTGAAATCTAAATTGTTGGATGCCCCCTTGCACAAAGATAACTTATTTGGCACTAAGAAGAGGTTTTAAAGATGGAAGAAAAAACAAAATCTATGCAAACAGTTAAGGATTTCTTACAGATTCATCCCCCTGGGTTCAGCAGGCATTGTCCCTCCAAGCACTGGTCCTTTCCTGCTCTGAGTAAACTGGTCCAGTCTAGGCCCCCCCCAGACAGCAGCCCTAGGGAATGCAGAGATCTAAGCTGTGGACTACCTCCACTTCAAAACTAGGGAGATGTTCTTCGTGTTTCACTGTTGTAGTCATTACATTTGGGTCATCTGCCTGCAGGTAGTCCTCAGCCGGCCTGAATATCAAAGTCTTGGATTCCTGCATCGGATGCTCTCTTCTTCCATGACGTCAGTTCGTCAGGGGTATAAAACATGCAGCCGATGCCATTACATCAGTCTTTCTTGCCGCGCAGTGCCAGAAGCAGAAGCAGTTTGCAAGTGCCGGTTGGCCGAATCCTGAAATTTTCTTTTTCGAGTTTCAGAACCGAAGTCTTCGAAAAAAGCTAAGTAACCCATTGGGGATCCTTTTTCTTGCTCTTAACTGATGTCAGTAAAAGTTAACAATCGTCTTACCTGTGGAAAGCAAATGCCTCTCAAAGATTTTCATTCATACTGCATTCCTTGCTTAGGCCCAGACCACGACATTCCTCGCTGTCGGTTTTGTGCCTTATTCAACTGCTGAACTGTTCATCATCAGTCTATTTTCACAGCAAATTATTTTGGTACTCTGTTTAACTATTCAGAAATTGCTTCGGTAAGCCACCCGACTACCGATATTTTGAGAAAACATAAGGATATAAAGACAGAGAAAGACCATATAGGTCCAAAACTACCAACACCGCTTCCATTAAGCTAATCGACAGTTCGCCGGTAGTCACTGTGGTGCTTTCGCAGCCTCTGATACCCACTACTTCAGATTCGCAGGCCTCTACTGAGACCCGTTCGGAGTCCGGTATGCCGCGAGATGCTTTTTGACTATGGAACCTGCGGATGTCTCTACCTTGGATGGGTCCAGAGCCGCTGTGCAGGCACCGGCTTCTGAGGGTGTATTCAGGCCTACAGATTTGCATTTTAAACTGATGCCATCTTCTTCATCAAGGCCTAAAACTCGACCCACGCCTAGAAAACCGAAGTCCAAACCACATGGTCAGGCCCATAAGCCTAAAAACAAATGCTTAGAATGGCTGAAGACCTTGTTATTCTAATTAGGGGAAGCCAGCCTTCCCCCTCAGAGACCTAGAACTGATTTTCCTTCTGATCAGGATTCTGAAATTTGTTTCTTCTGATTACTAGGATTTGCCCTTATCTACCTGTGAGGATTCTGATGTAGAGGATTCCATTCCCTCTGCTTCCCCTCCAGAAGATTGTTCTTGTGGTGAAACCTTGCACACTCTTAGAGAGCATTTCCACTGGGAAAGCAAGGATTACTCTGACTCCAAAAAGAGGCTTAAAGAATTCTTACTCCTCCCTCAACACAGGCCTTTAGCTATCCCTCCTCTTCTGGACATTGTAGATGATAACTTCTTGGAATCTAGCCTGGCCCCAGACACTTTACCTCCAGCTCCCAGAAAACCTGACTGGTATTACAGAGTACCTGACTCTCTCAAGTTTATTTGTTTATTTACATTTGTTGACCGGGAGTGTCCGACTGGACGTAGGTCCATTTTCAGCGGAGGCCCGGGGAGAAAAGATCCCCAGTTAAAATATACAGACAGTAGTTGCATTGGATTTACATAGCGATTAACAATTTGATTACCATCGCAATTAATTACAAACATAGTTACAGATGAAGAACATAGTACATCAGTAGACAATTAGACTCTTTATCTGCGAAGTACATAACCGTCATTAACAATTGTTACAATAAGAAGTTCCTGCTGTATAATATGTAGTAGGCTTATGAGCGTCTGAGCTTGCTATAATCAAGGTAGTTAGTGGGGTAGAAAGAAAGGTAGTGGTTGGATGGAGTGGGTGATAGAGTGGGAGTTGCAAGGGCATAGCCAGCATATTTTTAGGTGCGCTTTTAGTAAAGTTTTAAAGTGGGTCCATAATTTGGCTATGGCGCAAGAGAATAGTGCTTCACCAGCAGAGTTATTGGCTTTAGTGATCTGCAAATAATTTTTGTTGCTGGATCTTAGTGGTCTGGTGGTGCGATAGGGTTGGAGTAGATTCTGGAGGGATGGGACATTTAGTGGATGGTTTACTAGTTTGTGGGCGAGTGTGAGTTGATACCACTGAAGGATGCGAGGGAGTTCAAGCAAGTTCCTCTTCAAGAATCCTACTGTAGATCCAGAGAACATTTCTCAAGGACCAAAGGGCACTAAGGCTGCTGCTGCCAAAAACCCTACCCCCCTCTGATAGAGATTCCAGGGCCCTGGACAGATGGGGTAAGAAGGTATACACTTCTGCTACTTTGGCCATTAGGGCCTTAAATTGCCAGTTTCATGTGTTAAAGTATCAGCAGCATATTTTGGGGCTACTTAAACAGAAAATGATGTTGATTCCTGACTGTGCTGAACATAAAGAATTACAGGATTTAATGCATTCTGCTGAACAAATTAGTAAACATACTTTACAATGTGGTTTTGACTCTTTAGAAGCATCTTGCAGGGCTGCTGTCACTGGGTCTGTACTTAGAAGGCATGTTTGGCTTAAGCAGCAAAACTTGCCAGATCATGTTAAAGCTAAATTGCTGGATGATCCCTTAAACCAAGACCACCTGTTTGGCAACAAAGCAAAAGAAGTCCTTAAAAAAATGGAGGAAAAAGCTAAATCTATGCAAACTGTTAGATTTCCTGCAAGTACAGCCTCCCAGATTTAGTAGACATTGGCCTTCTAAGAATTGGTTCTTTCCAGTCTCTTCCAGGCCTTCTCAGTCCAAACCCAGGAACAGCAGACCACCTAGGTTACAGTCCCAGGCTACACACAGGCCTAAGCAGTGGGGGGCTCCCACTTCCAAAGCTGGAAAGTAGTAAGACACCCCCCTAAGGAAAAATGTCGCAATGACTTAACCTTAACCCTTCCAAGCCCTGCTCAACTGCCTGCTCCCTTAGGAGGAAAGCTTGCCCTGCATGCAAAATCTAGGAACTCATTACCCAGGACAAATGGGTTTTAAATATAGTTTTCCAAGGATACAGATTCCACTTCCACACCTTACCAACCTCAAACGGTTGGCCAGACCTAGCCCCAAATAAGTGGGCAGAGGCTCAACAGCAGGTTCTCTCTCTTCTAAGTATCAGGGCTATTCAACCTGTCCCCACAGAAGAAAGGGGACAAGGTTTTTACTCAAGACTTTTCCTGGTACCCAGAAAAGACCGCTCCTGGCGTCCTATCCTGGACCTCTCTATTCTAAACACCTTAGGATCCTAAGGATTTTCTTTTGTACTGTATTCCTTGCCTAGGCCCTGACCACAATGTGCCTTGCTGTCGGTTTTGTGCTAAATTTAATCAACGCACTATTAAACGTCAGTATATTTTTGCTTTTAAATATTTTGGCTCAAGATTTAACTATCCAGAAATGTCGTCAGTTAGCAATCCGACTAACGGAATACCTAAAAAACGCAAAGAAAAAGACAGAGACAGACCGTCAAGGTCCAAAACCGATGATGAAGCTTCTCCTAAGCCAGTCGCCAGTTTGCCGGTACTCAGTGAGGCACTTTTGCAGCCCCTGATACTCGCTACTTTTGATTCGCAGGCCTCTACTGAGACCCATTCGGAGTCCAGTATGCCGAGAGCTACTTTAAGTATTGAACCCGCAGATGTCTCTACCTTAGATGGGTCCAGAGCCGCTGAGCAGGCACTGACTTCTGAGGGTGTTTTCAGGCCTAAAGATTTGTATATTAAATTGAGGCCATCTTCAAAACTAAGGCCAAAAACTACTCCTATGTCTAAAAAAAACTACGCTTGGGCCATGTGTACAGGCCCCAATGCCTAAAAAACAAATTATCAAAATGGCTGAGAATTTCATTACCTTGATCAGGGGTACACATCCCCCTCCTGCTTAAGAGGCCTAGGCAAGGCGCTGACTATGAATCTTCAGATCAGGTTTCTATTTCTTCTGATTCCTCTTCTAATCAGGAATTATCTATACCCACTTAAGAGGATTCTGATGCAGAAGACTCCATCCCTTCTGCTTCTCCCCCTGAGGATTTCTGTTTTGGAGAAACTTTGCATACCTTAAGGGAACACTTTCACTGGAAGAGTCAGGATTTCTCAGAATCTAAAAAGACACTTAGGGATTTTCTTCTTCCTCAGCATAGGCCTTTGGCTATACCTCCTGTTCTAGACATTGTTGATGTTTTCTCAGAATCCAGTATGACTCCTGATTCTCTGCCCCCGGCTCCTAGTAAGCCAGACAGATACTACAGGGTTCCTGACTCCCACAAATTCCTTTTTAAAAACCTTACTGCTGACCCTGAAACCATTTCTCAGGGGCCCAGGGGCGTTAAGGCCTCTACTGCTAAAATTCCTACCCCTTCTGATAGAGATTCCAGGGCACTGGATAGATGGGGTAAGAAGGTTTACATGTCTGCAACCTTGGCAATCAGGGCTTTAAACTGTCAATTTCATATGCTTAGATATCAACAGCATGTCATGGGTTTACTTATTCAGAAAATTATGTTGATTTCTGACTGTGTGGAAAATAGAGTTGCAGGATTTATTGCATTCAGCTGCCAAGTTGGAAAACATACTTTGCAATGTGGTTTTGATTCCTTGGAGGTCTCTTGCAGGACTGCTGTAACTGGATCTGTGACCAGAAGGCATGCTTGGCTTAAGGAGCAAAGTCTGCCTGACCATGTTAAAGCAAAATTGTTGGATGCTCCTTTACAACAGGACAGTCTATTTGGTAATCAGGCTGAAGAAGTTTTGAAAAAGATGGAAGATGAAGCTAAATCTATGCAAACTGTGAAAGATTCCCTACAAGTGCAGCCACCCAGGTTTAGCAGGCATTGGCCTACTAAGAACTGGTCCTTTCCAATACCCACTAAAGCCGCTCAGGTTAAACCCAGACATTCCAAAGGCTCCAGGTTTCAGGCGCAAGGAACTTTTAGAACAAAGCAATGAGGTGCCTCCACCTCCAAATCTGGAAGCAACAAGGAACCTTCCTATGGTAAACAGTCTCAGTGACTTTCCACTGCAGTCACCAAGCACTTATCTTTTGGCTGCCCCTTTGGGGGGAAAACTGGCACTTCTTGCACAAAACTGGCAACTTGATTACCCAGGACAAATGGGTTTTAAATATAGTATCCCAGGGATACAGATTTCATTTCCACATATTGCCAATCCCAAACAGATGGCCAGATCTGCCTCCAAATCAGTGGGCAGAGGCCCAGAAACAAGTTAATGTCCCTCATGGATATGGGGGCTATTCAACCAGTAGCAGAAAAGGAAAAGGGACAAGGTTTTTATTCAAGACTTTTCCTGGTACCCAGAAAAGACTAATCATGGCGTCCAATTCTGGATTTATCCATTCTAAATACATTTCTGGACATTCCAAAATTCAAGATGCTGACAATTCAACAGTTACTACCTATGCTAGGCAAGGATGCTTGGTTGGTAACTCTAGACTTAAAAGAGGCTTACCTGCATATCCCAATCGGGGAATCTTGCAGAAGATAACCTCTGCTTCAAAGCAGGCTATTTGCATTACCAGTTCTCTGCACTACCCTTTGGCTTATCTACTGCGCCCAGGGTCTTCACAAAGTACCTGGCACCAGTAATTGCATTTTGCAGGCAAAGAAATATTCAAATCTGTCCATACCTGGACGATTGTCTAATTCAGGCAGAAAACAAGGACACTCTTCTAAAACATCTGGCATTTGTAAAAAGGCTTCTAACTTGTCTAGGGTACACCATAAACGAAAAGAAATCACAACTGGGTACCCTCTTAAATAATTACATTCCTGGGTGCAAGCTTGAATACAACTGCTCAGATGACTTACCTTATGCCAGAAAAACAAATTCAATTGATGACTTACTTCAAACAGGTGGCCACAAAAACCCAGCTATCTGCAAGACAAATTCTGCAGGCCTTGGGGTTCATAGCCTCCTGCATTCTTCTAATTCCATATGCAAGACTGCATATGAGGAAACTTCAATGGTACCTAAAAAGCTTATGGAGTCAACATTGTCACAGCCTGGAAACTGATTCCTATCATTCCTTGCCTGCAACTAGAGTTCCTGTGGTGGGCAGAGGCCTGCCACCAAAACAAGGGACTGTCATTCATTCCACCACCTGCCGCCCAAACTTTGACTACAGACTCATCAGATTATGCTTGGGGGGGCGCATCTGGCAGGGAGATGCATTCAGGGCCAATGGAGTCCAAATGAAATGCACCTACATATCAATCAGAAAGAGATGCTAGCTGTACAGAATGCTCTGACAGCTTTCAAGGACTACCTTCATCCAGGACAACTACTGATAGACAGACAACACCACAGTCAATGTGGTACATAAAACAAGCAGGAGGGTACACATACCTACCACCTTTGCAAACTAGCCATGGCATTGTAGAACACGGCCTTGACTTATCAAATACATCTACAAGCTCAATTCCTGCCAGGAAAGCAAAATACTTTGGCAGACGAACTAAGTAGAAATCTTATGGGCCCACACGAATGGAAACTGGAACCACAAATCTTCAGCATGTTGACATGTAAATGGGGGAACCCAGACATAGATCTTTTTGCCTCATCCCAAAACTCCGTTGGACAAATTCTGCAGAAGAATTAATCACAAAAAAGCTTAGAAAGTGGATGCTGTATCCTTCAGCTGGAAAAACCTATCAGTCTATGCCTTTCCCCCTCTGCTATCCAAAGGCTTACTAAAAGACAGGAAAAACCAAAAATGACTGGCCTCGCCAACACTGGTACCCGCTCCTGCGCAATATGTTGCACCTTCCTCCGTGGTACCTGCCTCCAACACCTTACCTGCTGTCTCAGCAGAACTATCACATTCTGCACACTCTGCTCCAAACTTTGAATCTTGCAGCATGGCTAATCAACTAATTTCACCAGTTACATCTCTCAGTAAACCTGTTATGGATGTCATTTTGGAGGCTAGGAGGCCTAGTACTAGAAAATCTTATGCTGACAAATGGAAAAGATTCTGTGCCTGGAACCAAGCACAAGGAATAAGTACAGCAATGCCCAATATTCCTCAGATTCTGCAATACTTAACTGAGATGCTTCACAAGGTCCTATCTTTTTCTTCCATAAAAATTCATGCCTCTGCCATTTCAGCTCATTACAACATAGAGCCCTCCCCTCTTTTTTCATCTTCTGCTAAAGCAGTACCTCAGAGGGGCCAAAAAATTAAGACCTCCCAGGAGAGCACCAACTCCTGCATGGGACCTCAATTTTGTTTTGGAAAAACTCACTCTTCCTCCTTTTTGAGCCAGCTGCTACTGTGGACCTTAAATTTCTCTCATGGAAAACAGCTTTTCTTTTAGCAGTCACTTCAGCTAGAAGGATTTCCGAGCTACAGGCTCTTATGGCAGTGGAGCCTTTCATTATTTTTTATTCGGACAGGGTGGCTGTCAGGACCAATCAATCCTTTATGCCTAAAGTGGTATCTAGTGTGGCTCTTAATCAGACCATTTGTCTGCCAACTTTCTTCCCAAATCCACAGAACAAGGGTGAGCAGATTCTGCATTCATTGGATGTACACAGACAACTAAGATTCTACTTAAACAGGACAAAATCTCTAAGGAAATCTGAACAATTACTGGTGGCATTTGCTGCAGGGGCAGAAGGAAAGGCCATTTCAAAGCAGACTATTTCCAAATGGATAAGCCCATTGTATTCGTTTCTGCTATATGCACCATGGTAAACCTGTCCCCAAGGGGATCAGATCTCATTCCACCAGGGCTGCGTCTACCTCTGCAGCCTTTCTCAGAGGGGTTCCTACCAGAGACATTCTAGAAGCTGCTACCTGGAGCTCAGTTCATACGTTCACCAAACATTGCCATTTACCTCTCTTCTCTAAATCCACAGCAGGCTTTGCCACTGCTGTCCTGCAGGGCCTTATAGCTGCTCCTAATGCTGTATAAATCCATCCTCCCAACCATAGCTTTAGGATTCTACCCAAATGTAATGACTGCAACAGTGGAACACGAAGAACATAGTACAGTTGTGTACACTTACCATAAATGTAGATGTTCGAGTGTATTCACTGTTGCAGTCCTGGTTACCCTCCCTCCAGCCCCATTTTTTCTCTAACTATACCTTTCATTTCTGTTACTATTTTTAAAAGCCTTTTTGGTGTATTTGCTTTTGTTTGGAGGTATATGTTTTGTGTTTTTTATTATATATTTTGCTCCCCATTTGGGGGGCACCTGACATCTGGGGCAAGAAAAACTGATGTAATGGTGTCGGCTGCATGTTTTATACCCCTGGTGATCTGACGTCATGGAAGGGACAGCAACCAACGCAGGACCCAAGATTTTGTTAATCAGGCTGACTGAGGGCAACCTGCCAGCAAATTACCCAAATGTAATGACTGCAACAGTGAATACACTCAAACATCTACATTTATGGTAAGTGTACACAACTGTATTTTCTCTGCACTTCCCTTTGGCTTATCTACTGCGCCCAGGCTATTCACAAAGTGTCTAGCTCCAGCCATTGCATTTTGCAGGCAGAGAAATATTCAAATATACTCATACGTGGATGATTGTCGGATTCAGGCAGAAAGCCAGGACTTGCTATTAAAAACATCTGTCATTTGTAAAGAGACTTCTAACCTCACTGGGGTACACCATAAACAAAAATAAATCTCACCTAGTACCCTGCCAACAGATTGCATTCCTGGGAGCAAACTTGAACACAACTTCCCAGATGGCTTTCCTCACCCCAGAGAGACCAGTTTATTTGACAGCCTACTTCAGACTACTGGCCACAAAGACCCAGCTATCTGCAAGGGAAATTCTGCAAGCCCTGGGGTTCATGGCCTTTTGCATTCAAATTCTGTAATCCCTGGGTTTCATGGCTTCTTGCATTCTACTAATTCCATATGCAAGAGTGCATATGAGGAAACTGCAGTGGTATCTAAAACGCCTATGGTGTCAACATTCTCAGGACTTATCAATGATTCCTATCATTCCTTGTATAAAGATAGAGTTCCTTTGGTGAGCAAAGGCCTGCTACCACAACAAGGGGCTCCTTTTCACTCTACCCCCTGCTGCCCAAACCCTAACAGACGCATCAGACTATGCATGGGGGGCTCACTTTGCAGGGCAGTGCATTCAGGGCAAATGGAACCAGAGACAGATGCACCTGCATATCAAACAAAAAGAAATGTTAGCTGTACAAAATTCCCTGACTGCCTTCAAGGACCACATTCTTCCAGGACAATTATTGGTAAAGACAGACAGCAGCACTGTTATGTGGTACTTAAACAAGCAAGGGGGAACCCACTTGTACCCACTCTGCAGACTAGGCATGGCTCTGGAACAAAGCCTTGAGCTACCAGGTGCACCTACAAGCTCAATTCCTGCCAGGCAAGCTAAATTCACTGGCAGACGACTTAAGCAAAAATCTCATGGACCCACACGAATAGAAACTGTAACTAAAAATATTCAACTTCTTGAGGAACAAATAGGGGACCCCAGGGATAGACCTGTTTTCCTCCCCTCAGAACTACTTGGACGAATTCTGCACAAGGGCTCCCTACAGTCAAGCTTGGAAAGTGGATGCCAGGTAAAAAGCCTCTTTTTATGCCTTTCTCCCTCTGCCTCTCCTCTTGAAGGTTCTGCTAAAGATCAAACAGGACAAACCAAGGACAGTACTGATTGCACCAGACTGGCCACACCAGCACTGGTACCCCTCTTGCGCAGTATGACACTGCTAGAACTATCGCACCTGCCTCAGACCCCTTCACAGCAACCCTGAACCTTGCAGCCTGGCTAATTCCTTGAGCTCTCCAATAGCATCCCTCAGTAAGCAGGTGCTAGATGTCATTCTGGAAGCAAGGAGGTCTAGTACTAGAAAATCCTATGCTGAAAAGTGGAAAAGATACTGTTCCTGGAGCCAGACTCTGGGGATGGCCACAACGGTGCCCAGCTTACCTCATATTCTTCAGTACTTAACAGAAGTGCTCCACAAGGGCCTATCCTTCTCGTCTATTAAAATTCATGCCTCTGCCATTTCAACTCATTATAATACTTAACCACCCCTCTTCTCTCACCCCTTCTAAAGCAGTTCCTCAGAGGGGCCAAATATTTAAGACCCCCCCCCAGGAGAGCCCCTACTCCAGCCTGGGACCTTAACTTTGTATTGGAAAAGCTCACTCTCCCTCCTTTTGAGCCAGCTGCAACTGCAGAGATGAAATTCCTTTCTTGGAAAACAGCCTTCCTTCTAGCCATCACTTCAGCAAGAAGAGCGTCTGAAATTACAGGCCCTCATGGCAGTGGAGCCCTTCATGATCTCCATGCAGACAGGGTTTCCCTCAGGACCAACTCTTCCTTTATGCCCAGAGTGATGTCAAGTGTGGCCCTTAATCAGTCCATTCATTTGCCTACCTTTTTTCCTAATCCGCAAAACAAAGGAGAACAAATACTGCACTCTTTGGATGTGCACAGACAACTTAGATTTTATTTGGACAGGACTAAGCCTCTCAGAAAATCTGAACAGCAACTAGTTGGCTTTGCTGCTAGGACAGAGGGGAAGGCCATTTCAAAGCAAACCATGTCTAAATGGATAGCCCATTGCATTCATTTCTGCTATAAGCACCATGGAAAACCTACCCAACAAGGGGATAAGATCACATTCCACCAGGGCTGCATCTACCTCTACAGCCTTTCTCAGAGGAGTCCCTACCAGGGACATATCCTAGAAGCTGCTACCTGGAGCTCTGTACATAGTTTCACCAAGCATTACCACATGCCCATTTATTCTAAATCCAGAGCTAGTTTTGCCACTGCAGTCTTGCAAGGCTTAATAGCTGGCCCTAATGCTCTTTAACTTCCTCCTCCCTTCCTTAACTTTGGGAATCAACCCAAATGTAATGACTGCAACAGTGAAACACGAAGAACATATTACAGTTGTGTACACTTACCATAAATGTAAATGTTCGCATGTATTTACTGTTACAGTCCTGGTTGCCCTCCCTCCAGCCCCCTGACTTCTCTTGGCTCTACCTTTCCTTCTTGTTTTAAGCTTTCTGGTGTATTTGCTTTTTGATGGAGGTGTAATATATATAATTGCTTCTCATTGTGGGGGCACATGACATTTGGGGCAAGAAAAACTGATGTAATGGCATCGACTGCATGTTTTATACCCCTGACGGCCTGACGTCAGGGAAGAAGAGACAGCATCCGATGCAGGAATCCAAGACTTTGATATTCAGGCCAGCTGAGGGCTACCTACAGGCAGAGCCATTTCTGGATAGTTTAACCGAGTACCGAAATAATTTGCTGCAAAAAGAAACCAATGACGAATAGTCCGGGGGTTGAATAAGGCACAAAACCGACAGCGAGGAACGTCGTGGTCTGGGCCTAAGCAAGGAATGCAGTACGAATGAGGCTGGGAGGAGAGGCTGGACTCTGCCCTTCTGAGCTGGGAATTTCTGGTTAAAGGCTTATAGTGCCTGCATATTTGAACCGCTGCTTACTGAAATTGGTACACCTTGTTTGCTGTAGCATAGACTAGATCCAGGCCTGCTGAATCTAGCTTTGTTTGTATAACTTGAGCACTAATCCAGGCATTCTTTAAAGTATTCAATTGTATTTATTACTGCTTGGTAGTAACTTGATTAAAGTGTAGCTATCATTCTAAGTCTTTTGGATTAAGCACTTGGGCTTCAGACCAGTTGTTTTACATTAGGAAGGTTTGTGGCCTGCACTGTGGTGGCAGGACAGGTAGCTTACATCCTTCTAAGTTGGGAAATGCTGATTGGGGGCTCAGTGTCTGTTATTCTAAAAGTGTATTAGTTCTGGTTTAAGCACTTGGGCTTCAGGCCAGTTATTTTACATTAAGAAGGTTAAGTAAGTGGTCTGCACTCTTGTGGGAGGAGAGGCTGGACTCTGCCCTTCTGAGCTGGGAATTTCTGGTTAAAGGCTTATAGTGCCTGCATATTTGAACTGTTTCTTACTGAAATTGGTACACCTTGTTTGCTGTAGCATAGACTAGATCCAGGCCTGCTGAATCTAGCTTTGTTTGTATGCTTGTTGTTTGTTTGCTTGTTATTTCCCTGATATGCTAATTCCACCTAAAACGCGGCTTTTCAGCACTTCTGTGGATCCCTAGTGATATCTGCATTGCTTACTGTACTTATTTCCTTGTTTCACTTGAAAGAAAGTTACTGTTTGTCGTTTTTGCATTTAAGTTACCTGTAACACATTGCATTTAAGTTACCTGGCACTTGCTCACTAAAGCAATTATATAAGTCAGCACTAAAAAATTAAAAGCACTACACCCTCACAAACTCCCCTTGAGTACCTTGTTCCCCATTGGCCCTTTTTTTTCAATTATAAAGTAATTCCCAATACTATTCTAGCATGTCCAAAGGTCAGTTGTCAATCTCCTCTCCGGTCCAGCTGATGAATCTGGGAATCTTGAGGCAATGTTACAACTGCCTCATGTACACAGACAACCCTCTCCTCCTCCCAACAAATTCCAACACATGCGAAAGATGCAACCATATAGCCAAACTGGAGGCTAAGCTCTCTCAACTCAGTACTGGCGTAACCAGTCAGGAGGAGAAGGAAACCGCACTCACTACAATTCCAGTCTCACATAGACCTACCACGACAGCAACCCAAACACATAAACACACAAAAACATACTCGGAGGCTCTAAATAAAAATCTGCCTAAGCAGCAGAGACCTCCAAAGCAGACACCCAAGCACCTGCTACCCCAAAACAAAACACATGCAACACACAGCTCACAAAGCCAGTGTGCCGAACAGTCACAGCCCTTAAGACTAAACAACACACCTGATACACTTGTAATAGGTGACTCTATCGTCAGGCACACTGACGTCCCGCTCACCAGGCTGAACAAGGAGAAGGTCACAGTGAGCTGCCTGTCGGGTGCTAGGATCCGCCACATAACACAAGCACTCAGATCACTCCAAGGGAAGTACAAATATGACTCATTGTCCATGCTGGTGTGAATGACCTGAGACGTACCTCTCTGGACTACATGAAGAGAGACCTAGAGGAGCTCTCTGAGCATGTAGCCCAGGCCGGTATGAACCTGACCTTGAGTAGCATCTTACCCTCACCAAGAATGATGCCACAATATGAAGACAAGATGATCAATTTCAACAATTGGCTTAAGTATTGGTGTCATTCAAAGGGGATCCAATGCCTGTCAGCCTGGGATGACATGTTCGACAAGCCACGATGCTTCGCTAGGAACGGCTTGCACCTGTCACCCCTGGGCTTTCAGATATTCGCAAAGGCTCTTGCTACCCCCATAGTGCCTTTTTTAGGCAAGGCTCAAAAGACAAACCCACCTCCATAGGTATCAAAAAGGGATAAGAAACTGAGTAATGCTACTTAACGCCAGAAGTCTAAACCTCAAGATGCACGCACTCGAAACTCTTGTTAGCATGGAGAACATCGATATCTGTGCAGTAACAGAAACCTGGTTCAAGGCTCCCGAGAGCACCCCAGCACGACCAGGTTATACCTCATACCATGCTTTTCGGCCCCAAAACTTGGACCGAACCACAAAAGGAGGGGGAGTATCAATATTCGTCAGATATCCACACCTCCAGGTTGGTGGCACAGCACGAAGCATCAGAGACTATCAATGTGCAACTAACAGTGGGTAAAACTGCCTTCCCGTTTATAGCCTGCTACAGACCACCCTCCTAAACCCAGGAACCCCATTCGGCCTTCCTGAGAACACTGGAAAATATGAAGGTCTGTCCAAACACCATTATATTGGGCAACTTCATCTACCCAACCATAGACTGGGAGCATTACTCTAGCTCCAACACCCTAGCCCAAAGGTTCCTAGAATGTATAAACTCAAATGCTGTGGAACAACTTGTTACCACTCCCACAAGAGGGGAAAACATACTGGACCTGATCATCACCAACATGGGGACTCTATGCTCCAGACCAGAAGTGTATCCCTCACTGGTAAGATCAGCCCATAAACTAATCTCACTGGATATTCACATCCCGACCCCACCCCCTGCCCAGAAAACCACAGTGAAAAACTTCTCTAAAGCAAATTTCATACTCCTCAAAACCGAGGTGGAATCCTTCAAAGCCCCCGGGTCTGTGGAAAATACGGCCCAGACCGCAGAATCCTTTATAAACACATTCAGGAATGCATGGATCATGCAATCCCAAATAAAACCAAGACCCAATCCTCCAAAGGCAGATGTCCTGTCTGGTGGACCCCAGCCATAAACAAACTATACAATAGAAGGAGGAAGCTACTACATGATAGAGCAAAATCCCAAAAAGGGAAGGCATCTCTGATCAGTATTAGCAAAAAACAACGAGCACTCATAAAATCATCTAAGGCCAGCTTCGAGAGAAAAATTGCACAGGACACTAAGGATAATCACAAGGCTTTCTTTAGTTATGTTAGGAACCTGGGTGGGAATTCCCAGTTATGCTCAGAATTAGTCCAAAATGACAAAAAATACACCGAACCCACAGACATTGCCAACATCCTAGCTGACAGGTTCAGCGCAAACTCCCCGCCAAAAGGGCAAATATCTATCCCAGTAGAGTGCTGCCCCCCCCTGACATCTCAGATGCTCAGGTAAGAGCCGTCCTCTCCAAAGCAAAAAACACAGCATCAGTGGGACCAGACGGTCTCCCGGGCTGCGTCCTACATGAACTCCAAGAAGAGCTAAACCCAAACATAAAACTACTGTTCAATCTCAGCCTTACTACAGGATATGTACCCAAAAGAGTGGCATACAGCAACAGTGGTCCCTCTCCACAAAGGTGGTGCCTCAACGAATCCTGGAAACTATCGCCCCATAAGCCTGACTAGCTTGGTCTGCAAAGCTATGGAAAGGATCATCATGGTCCTCATAAATAAAGATATTGGGGACCTACAGACACTAGATCCTACCCAGTTCGGCTTTAAGGGCAGATCCTGCCTCTTACACCTGGTCGATTTCTTTGAAACAGTCAACAAGGCCATTGACGAGAGGAAGGTGGTCCACACAGCCTACCTGGACCTTGCAAAAGCCTTGGATACAATACCCCACTTGGGCATTATAGATAAGCTCACCAGCTTAAATATAAACCCCTATGTCACTAGATGGGTTGGAAACTGGCTCAAGGACAGAACCCACATGGTTAGAATTGCTGGAGCCAGGTCAGACTCCAAACCAGTTACAGGTGACGTCCCACAAGGCTCAGTCCTGGGACTTCTCTTGTTCGGTATATATTTCTCGGAGGTACAGGCCAACACGGAAAGACTGTGGCTGACCAAGTTCGCAGATGACTGCAAACTGGGCGCCATAATCGACTCTCCAGCCAACACAAGCATCCTCCAAAAGGGCCTCATAGAAACAGACAACTGGTGCCAGAGCCATGGCCTCAAGCTAAATGCCAAAAAGTGTATAGTCATCCCCTTTGGCAAAAACAAAGTTACCACAAATTACCACATAGGTGGTAATCCATTAAGTACAGAAGAAGTAATTAGGGACCTGGGGACCCAAGTTGATAGCAATCTCTCATTTGACAACCACGTGGCCAAAGTGGTTAGAAAAACATTTTATATAGCCCACCTAATCATGAAGGGATTCACATCTAGATCAGGGGAGGTCATCGTGCCTCTTTACTCATCCGTCATCAGGCCCATAATTGAGTACAATGCCACTTTTGGGATGTACCTTACTAGACACCTGCAGCAACTGGAAAGACCCCAAAAGTACCTCGCCAAGAGGATCAAAGGGCTCAAACAGATGCCATATGCTGCCCGGTTAAAGAAACTCCAGCTCTACTCAGTGGCATACCGCCTGCTCAGAGGCGATCTGTGCCTAACGTATAAAGCCATGTCCAACCCGGAATTAATGGACATGCTGCACCTCAGAAAATCCAAATCCCATCGAGCTACGCGCTCGAGAGACTTGAACCTCAGCACTGAAATAATTAGGACATGCTGGAGGGACAGATTCATAACCCAGAGGCTCCCTTCACTCTGGAATAAAATCCCAGTCCAGGTTAGGCAGAGTCCCTCATTGACTCTCTTCAAGAGGAATCTTGATGAGTGGATGGGAGATCGTAGGTTTACCCCGGGTATCACTTCTGTGTCACTGTTAGACAGAGGCCACAGTATACTAACCTCGAAAAAGGTCATAGCAAAATTAATTTAAAATGGGTGGCAAAAGCCAAACACACTCTGGCTAGGCTTATAAATGCCCTAGGGCAGGTAGCCCAGTATAAACCTATGAATGAAAATCTTTGAGGTATTTGCTTTCCACAGGTAAGACAATTGTTAACTTTTACTGACATTGGTTAAGAGCAAGAAAAAGGATTCCCAATGGGGTACTTAGCTTTTTTCGAAGACTTCGGTTCTGAAACTCGAAAACGGAAATTTCAGGAGTCGGCCGACAGGCACTTGCAATCTGCTTCGGGCACCATGCAGCAAGAAAAACTGATGTAATTGCGCCGACTGCATGTTTTATACCCCTAATGACTTGACATCATGGAAGAGACAGCATCCGACGCAGGAATCCAAGACTTTGATATTCAGGCCGGCTGAGGGCTACCTGCAGGCAGATAACCCAAATGTAATGACTACAACAGTGAATACACTCGAACATCTACATTTATGGTAAGTGTACACAACTGTACTGTTTTCTTCTTGGATCTTAAAAATGATTGCTTTTTGTTATTCTTTTCATGGTAGAAGCCTTCATTATTCTGTTAAGGCTTATTCTACTATGGCTTTGGCTTTTTCTGGTGCTTTTTTCAAGGGTTTGGATATTAACTGTATTCCCGAGGCAGCTACCTGGACTTCTGTGCATACATTTACCAAGCACTACAAGTTTAATGGAATCTTCAGGGCTAGAGCTAGTTTTGCTAGGGCCATCCTTCATGGCTACCTAGAGGGTTCTGCTGGTCATTCCTCCTCTCAAGTTTCTTCCTGAGCTTTGCCATTCTCCCTAATGTAATTAATACTTCAACAGTGAAATGGAAGGACATAGTACAGTTGTGCAAAATCATACCATAATGGTAGATGTCCTCCTCTTTACTGTTGCAGTATTCACTTTCTCCCTTCCTTCACCCCCTGGTCCTTCTGGATGTACTGATCAGTTCTGAGGATGGTACATCTAAACATCACATTTATTCCCTACACTATGCAAGGGGCATACTTGTGATGTATTGCATAACTTAAAACAACCTACAGACTTTGGTATACTGGACGGACGTCAGGCCGCCCTTGGGAGGGGATCCCTAATGTAATGAATACTGCAACAGTGAATCTACCATTATGGTAAGATTTTGCACAACTGTACTCTATTCCTGCAAACCTGGATTTTGCATTCTTGCGTTTCTACTTGCATAATGTTATGAATCTGTGCTAGTAGTCAATTGAGTACACAAGTGCATCCAGGCTGCTTTAGAAAAAGGTGTGCTTGAGATGATGTAGTTACTTGATTATATTAAATGTGGTTATTTTGAACCCCGTTGGCTCCATCTCTAAAATGGCTGTGCTCAGATGCATTTTTTCACTGGAGTGTGTATATTTCCAGAAATAAGACTAGTTTTCAGAGTCAGTCAACAAGACACTGTTAGGGTTTGTCTCATGGGTCTGTATTAGATAATCAAACTTTCAAAAGTTTGACTGTCATATGGTCGACACCATATGATCGAACTTTTAAAAGTTCGAATATCTAATAAAAAAAATAATAAACTACACAAATAACCTACCTAACCCTGCACCCCCTACACCCCCTGCTCTTTAAATATACCAACTCCGAGATCGCACTACAGTGCAGAAAAGGGAAAGTTTCCCATTCCACACTGTACGGAGATCTCCATTAAAACGTTTGAACTTTCAGAAATTCGATTATATGGTGTCAGCCATATGACAGTTGAACTTTTGAAAGTTAGATCTTGTAATATAGATCCATCTCTTACAAATGCTGATATATTAGTTGGTAGCTTTTACAGATCAGTAGTTAATGAAATTTTGAAAGACGGGGATTTTTAATAGGTAGTTAATAGGACAGTAGCAATAGCTTTGGTTTCCGAAAGTAACTTTTTTTTAAATTGCTGTGCTTGTATCTTCCATGAAGATTTATATTTAATAGTCTTGTTCTGTTGGTGATAGTAGCCTGGGTGTAGTTCGTACTGCACAATTTGTCTAGTATCCATATGTAGCTTATGCTATGAGGATACTATCACTCTACCTCAAAGCTGATGAAGGTAGTTTGTGTTTTCCATCTGGAAAGCATTGTCTACAGATTTCAGACATGGCCACCAACTGTCATACTTGGAGACAGTGAGATATAGCCTAATGGGGCGGAGCCTGAATGGCTAACTGAAAGCAGCAGTATTTTAGAGCTCCATATAACTAGTTAAATAAGACAGGAAAAAAATATATATATTTTTTCTTCAAAGTATAAAATCTTATAAAGGACTAATTTACATAATTAGAAACTTTGGCGAAGCTTTACAAATAATTTCCTGTCAAAAAGCTTGGAGATGTATTCACTTGTTAAAATGAGCAACTCAAAGAATTCTCACTAGGATGCTGCCTTAAAGAAGGAAGTACAACAGATGGCATCTACCCTGAAGGAGTTGTCTTTGAAGATGGATGATTTTAAAGAGAACCTGGAAACTCTTAAATCAAGCAGTCAAAAACAGGCTGATACCCTCAAGGAAATGCTACAACAACACCAGACAAGGATAACAGGAATAGAGATTTCTCTAAATGACTTAGAAAGCAGACTTAAGGAAGAGGAAACACAAAGAACTGCTTCTTAAATAAAACACTTGTTTGGTTAATAAAGTAGATGACTTGGAAAATAGGGAGAGAAGAAATAACATCAGGATTTTCGGATTACCTGAAAACACAGAAGGTGAGGATATTATTTCCTTTTTATAAAGCTGGATCCCTGACTTTCTTTTGGCATTGAAAGGGCACACAGAGCTCTTGGGGAAACCTGCCACTAATTCAAACTCTCCTCCTAGGTCAATAATTATCAAATTTCTTTCATACTTGGACAAGGAACTGATTTTAAGATCTGCTTGGAGGAAGGCTCCTCTAAAATATAAACAGAGCCTGATAAGATTTGATAACGACTATTCATCTAGAATAATGGAACAAAGGAAAAAAAGTGTGGCCAATGATAAAGCTTCTGAAACAAAATAACATCAAGGCACAACTTGCATATCCAGCTAAAATAAGAATACTGTATGCCAACAAGATGAGGACTTTTATTGACTTAGAGGAAGCTTCTTCATTTATTAAAACTAATAATGTGATTACTTTACCAGAAGATATAGATTGGATGTCCCCTTCTCTCAAGAGAACAAAAGAAACAAATGTCTGGACAGATGTCAAAAAGAAGTAGCAAAAGACTGATACTGTTACAGCCAAATCTCTCAAAGCATCTACTATGATATAAATTGTTTTAACATTATTTTAAAGGACCAATTTTACTGCTTGGAATTTTAAAACAAAGGTAACTAACTACTGGAATCTTTATGTATATTTTTTGAAAATAGATGACAGATGAGTTTTCACATTACCTCAGGTATGTAAAACACGGTACTTTTCTTTCACAGGAGGAGGGTTATATAGCACATAGAATATTTATATTGTAAACCAACATACATAGTATGTGTGTGTTTTCTCTTAATTTTCTCTTTTCTTTCTCTCTTCTCTCATTTCTCATTATTTATTTTAACTGCATCTTGTCTCCCTTTCTAAATTATCTCCTATTTACTATACTACTATAGTCTGTATATATTTAACAACTGCCTATCTATATACATAGACAAATAATGGTCTAAAATAATCTAGTTTTAAGGTAGACTAATTGGAATAGTGAACTTAATTATTACAATATTTATTAGGTTAATGATGGTCACTGTTATGCTTATTGGGATTTGGGACATGTTCGTGATTAACTCTGAAATGTTCCATTCATGTACATATGTCCTTTGAATAATTATTTCCTTTTAGTATTAGCAAATACGTAAAAAAAAAAAAAAAAAAAAGGGGGAAAATGTACTGTTGGTTAAGAGAAGTGAAGCTTTCTTCACATTCTATTTGCATTGCCATAGCAACAGTAAACAATTGCTGCAGTTTCTAAGGACACTGAATCTGCGAAGTGCATTTAGCCTCACACATAACAAATAAGAAAAAATAATGTTATAGTTATTAAAATGAAAAACAACCTAAACAAGGTAAAATAAATGCATAATAGGATTATTTGTAAATATTTTATGATTTATCCTCATAGGATTGGTTATTCCTGGAAACACAAATGAAATGTTCCCAAACTGCATGTGCACTGAAATGTAGCTGCTTGATTAAAAAGTATTGCTCACTTTAACATGCTGATTTCACAAGCTGTCTGCACTGTAAAAGTTACATTTTATATGTTACTTGAAATTGTCAGTCTCTAGAGCATATGAAAAGATAGATATTACATTTTGCAACATGTTATCTTTGCAGTAACCTCGCAGTCTGTACAAACTCACTTGGTAACTGATAGCTATTCATTTAAAATATCAGTTTAAATATTAAATGTGCCCTTGAAATTCTGTTGACATTTTGACAAAATATAATCTGAACTGTAAAATGAATGACTTGAAAGAAGTAATGCATAGATTTCAAAGACAGTTCTTGACACTACAGTAAAAGTAAAAATATATATTCACAAGGATGTATTGAAATGCTTTAGTCTTCCAGTTAAAATAGCTTACTGTCAACATTTTGCGATATCAAAGTTTGAAGAGCTAGGAAATTACTATTCTTAGTCTTTATAATGATTATTAGACAGATGTTACACTCTGCTTAGTTTAATGAATTTTGACATATGTTTATGAGGAAAAGTGGACTCAGTTACTCACATTGGACTACACACTCCTGGAAACTCAACTGAAATGTTCTCAAATTACTTATGAATTTAAATGAAACTGCCTGATTAATAAGCATAATTTACTTTAACAACCTGAATCCATAAGCTTATCTGCTCTATATATGTTACATTATATGTCACTTGCACATGATAGTCTCTAGAGCACACGAAAAAATACATATTTTTGCAACATGCTATGTTTGCACTAACAATGCATTCTAAACTAACTCATTTGGCAACTGAGAAGTTATTTATTTGAAACATCAGTCTAAATATTAATTGTTGCCGTTTTGACAAAACAAAACCTGAACTGAAAAAGGAATGCTTTGAAGAAGTGAAGTATTGTACAGATTTCAAAGACAGCTAGCTATTGGCACTACAATATAAGTAGAAATGTATACATGCAAGGAAAAATTGAAATGCTTTATACTTTTAGTTAAAATAGCTTATTGTTAACTTTTTGCTTTCTCAGAAAATTTAAAGAGCTAGGAAATTATTTCTAATTTGTCTTTATAATGTTTACTAAAGTGATGTTAGTCACTGACTTGTTTAATGGATTGCGAGTCATGTACAAGACGGACTACTGAATGCTATTTCTGTTTACCTATGTTTGCTGAATTTCTTTTATTAGTACTGATTTAAAACAAGGGCGGCCACGGTGGTGCAGCGGTTAGCATTGCCGCTTCACAGCAAGAGGTTCTCCGGTTCGATTCTCGGCTGGGGTGCCTTCTGTGTGGAGTCTGCATGTCCTCCCTGTGGTTGCATGGGTTTCCTCTGGGTACTCCGGTTTCCTCCCACATCCCAAAGACATGCTGTAGGTGGATTGGAGACACTAAATTTGCCATAGGTGTGAGTGCGTGTGTGTGTGCCTTTTGTGGAAGGTTGGGCGCCGGGCAGGCAACTCAACACTGTAAAACTCCACTGCCAATCATGAGTGGACAGGTGATCCGGACAGGTGATCTGCTGTGGCGAGCCCTAACCGGGAAAAAGCCGAAAGAAGTAGTAGTAGTACTGATTTAAAACAAGGGAGAGAAAGGGAAGGACATCTCTGTTTTTGGTCAAGGGAGGAGAGGCTTAAGAGTATTTTAACTGCCCCAAGAACTCTCCAAGATGCTCTAAATACTTTTTGATTAATACTTACCTAAGGTAAGTCTTGATTACCATATAGGTACCTTCAAATTCATTCTAGACCTGATGTGATTACCCATTCTGGAAGCAGGAGGTGTCCTATGCGGGATGGGAATTGTCAGGGTGATCATAGCTCATTCTTAGACTCTGCTTTGTATATCTATAAATATGTAAAAGCACTGCACACGAGAATGCAGGGAGCCTCTACTCAGAGTCAGGATACCATTGATAAGCCATTTCTTTTCATAAGTGTAAGTTGAAGTTGGTGAGCTGAAGAGTGAGAAAGTAAAGGAAGAGACAGTACACCTACAGTAAATTCATATTTCATTGGTAATCACTCATTGTGTCTTGTAGAGTCCTTTTAGTCAAATTATTTTAGTAATAATCTATTTGTTGGCTTATTTAGTGTATGCTCTTCTGTTGCATTTAATTTATCCAAAATGACATGTCTGACATGTTTGGGATCTCTTAAGGGTAACTAAATACTGGATATTTTCTAAGTCAACATAATTGTTTACACTATTAACATTCCATCCTGATATATAAAATACTATAGAACAATAATAGAATAATATAGAATTTCATATCTCTTTTAAGAAAATTCTCTATATAATTAACATATGGAGCTCAGCTGATATTGTTGGTTAAAGGTATGAGTGATAATCCAATATATATATCTTTATCTATTGGATTAGGAATGACTTTGATTCCATGTTTAATGGGAAATTCATATTTACTTGTATTTGATACTTTAGAATTAATGTTTTATAGAAGTACTTTTTTAAAGCCTGACCAGAATTTTACCCTACTTATATTTAAAGAAGAAAGAACATTAAATTACACTCCCAAGTTTACACTCATAAAAATAACATCCAATGTTATCAGAGAATATGGTATAACTACTATAATCAAAATAAAAAAAAAGCAAAAAGTCTCTTCCAACAGTAACTTGAAATGGATTTAACACTCTTATCATTAAATACCAATGGCTTAAATAATGCAAATAAAAGAACAAACTTACTAAAATATTTAAATCTAAATAAGGCACAAGTAGTATTTCTGCAGGAAACGCATTTTAAGACTGATGGCTTTATTTGGAACCCTAAGGTCCCACTTTCAAAGACAATTAATAATGATCAAACTGGATTTTTATATAACAGGCACACACATGATATTCAAATGATACCTACTCTTATAGGTTATGTGAATAAAGAAGATATAGAAACACTTGTAATCGAATTAGACATAGAAAAAGCCTTTGAGTCCCTCAACTGGGAATATCTATATAAAACTTTAGCATTATTTGAATTTCCTCCTCCCTTCATCTTATTACTAAAAACATATATATTAATAACTTGGCCTACATTAAATTAGGTCCTTTCACCTCAGAATCTAGCCATATAACAAAAAGTACTAAACAAGGATGCCACCTTTCTCCTATTTTATTTGCTTTGGCTATAGAAATACTTGCAGAAATAATACACATATATATATATATTATAAGATTTCAGGTGTACACTTTAATAGATCAAAATCAAAATTTCTATTTTTAAATAAAAAGAACTACAAGTTACAGATAAATTCATCATAGGAAAACAAGAACTTATGCTAAATTATTTGGGAATAGTGGTATGCAAAAATATAAACAAAACAATATTAATAAATTATAAAAACATTATTGAAACAATAAAAATATATATAGAAAAGTGGAACAAAATTATATTAACTTTTGAAGATCGATTGCAATTAATAAAAATGGTCTTATTGCCAAAAATACTATATGTAGCATTAGCAATACAGTTCATTCCTGAAAGATGCATTCTTAAAGAAATAAACTCACGTTTAATAAAATTTTTATGGTATCCCAAAAATAATAGAGTTGCTCTAACTCATCACATTAGACCCTGGAAACAAGGAGAATTGAACTTCCCAGAAATAGAAAGGTATATAAAAGCATCTGTGCTTAAAAGTACAATAGACTGGATAAACCCAAATTATTTTGCCAACTGGAAAGAATTAACGGCTATATTAACAAATTAATTTAATCTGTTAAAAAAAATTTAATAGTAGACAAATCAAACGAACCCTGGTACATACTATGCATAAATATACAATATAATATAACAAAACCTTCTAAAACAACACTGATTAATCATTATATCAATTCCTTTAGGAAACTTATCAATGCAAACATAGATCTAAAACTTTGGTTTGACCTTTTAACCCCATTTACCATCACTAAGAACTTTCCTCACAAAATATATAGGGAAACAATAACCTCCTGGGAACAAAATGGATTTTTATGCTGGTTTCAATGTGTAAATAAATTAAATATTTTAGATATACATATGATAAAAACTGCTTACAATATTCCAACACAGGACTGGTTAACCTTACAAAGCATTCTAATGTACACACAAGATTCATGCAGATTAATTAATAATCCCTCATTTAAAGATATTCCAAATCTAATAAGTTTTCTGTATGAATTTATATATAATAGTTGTGAAAAGAAATATTTCATTTCAAATCTATATAAAGAGTTAATAACCTATAAAACAATTCCTAAACCATCATACTGGCAGTTCTTAACAAAAGGTCAGTCATTGCAGTTAACAGAAGAAATTAAAACTAACGTCTTAGTATCAGTTAATTACACCTCTAACACACAGTACTGGAAAATATTTAACTGGAAATACTTACATAGAGCATTTTGGGTAGCGTTCGAAAGACATGCGTGCGTAAATGGGCATGCCTTCATTGAAGGTTGGGCATCGAGCTGGCACCTCAGCATTTCGTAAAAATCTACTGCCAATCATTAGCAGACCAGAGTGGCGACCCCTTACCAGGAAAAAGCCGAAAGACAACAACAACTTACATAGAGCATTTTTAACACCAGATAGAATTAAAAAGATCAGTACTACTACAAATGTTTTTTGCTGGAGGTGTGAAAAGTCAAATAAAGCAGACTGGATTCATATTTTTTATGAATGTAATAAAATTAAATCATATTGGAATGGAATCAATCATTTTTTTACAATCTTTATTTAATGAATCCTTTACCTTAACCAAAGTAGTGATTATACTAAATGTAAATGAAGGTCCCTACCTGAATAAGACAAATATGTATTTGTTATGGACAATACTTGCTATATCTAGGAAATGCATAACCAGAAGGTGGAATTCAAATACACCCCCAACCTTGGAAGAATTCTACACTTTACTGAAGACAACTGCATTGATGGAAATAAAAATCAAAGAACTACGAATCTATCCCAGGCCATTGGTAAATAATCCTTGGAAGAAAGTTATATCTTTGGAGACACTACAGTAATCAATATTGTATCTCTGATAACTCATCTGTTCATTTTATTTTTAATAACATACAGTGTATATAATTGAAAGTCAGGCTGTTGTAAATATTGTATATAGTTTAAAATGATATTTAAAAATATTATGTAAATGTTATTTTAATTGAAAATAAAAAAAAAATATTTGAGGAGATATAACCTAACTTATAAAAGAGCCAGCTTTGAAATCCCTCCTCCAGTTTCAAGCCTCTATGAATACCATTATTAAGTTTCTTTATTGTTTCATATGTCCTCCTTTCTCTGCCCAAGTGCTTCATGCAATACAGCAAATGTATAAGTACTTTTTGATGTCTGAACCTTGTACTGACCCAAGATGGAATGAAAGTTGATTGCTCTGTTTTGCTCATCTTACCGATAACCACATGTACCATCAGATGTCATGCATCAGAACTGCAGGTTGATACCTTATAATTGCAGATACTGTAACCCTGCCAGTTTCTTTCTCTCATCTTTCAGTCCACCTTTAGTTTCATTTATTTGCATTTTAGTAGTTTGGGAATCATGACAAGTGGATTATAAGCAGTAGTGATGTTCGTTTTTTTTTTCTGACTGCCATCTCACCCTCCATAACACGTATGACCCACTGTACTGTTTTTCACCGTGTACTGTTATTTTTGAACTGTATTTTTGCTTTTAGCTGCACTTTTTAGCTAGCATAGACTTAGTTCAGATTTGCTGGACCCAGTCTGTTTCTGCAGTTTTTGAGCACTAATCCAGTTTTCCTGCACAAAAGAGGGCCTCCCTTGCACCCTTGTGAGAGAAGAGTGTAGCTAAGGACCCACCTGAGTGTTGATTGTTGGCCTAGAGCCTGGTCTCTTGAGCTATCATTGGTTAGATTGTTTTAAATCCCATTTAATTTCATTGCTATTTATTGCCATGCTTGCATGGGTTGTCGCTCAATTTACCAGAACTGCACAGAATTTAATAACTTGTAACTGATCTGCTGTGTTATTTGAAACATCCACTGCTTTTTATTGCAAAATAAGTACCATTTTTACTTGATCTGCACTTCTTGTACTATTTTTTTTTACTGTGTGCTATTATTTTTGATCTGTATTTTTGCTGTTAGTGGCACTTTTTAGCCTGCATAAACTTTGTTCAGATTTACTGGACATAGTCTGTTTTTACAGTTTCTGAGAACTAATCCAGCTTTCCTGCACAAAAGAGGGCCTCCCCTGTATACTTGTGAGAGGAGAGCATAGGTAAAGGCCCACCTGAGCCATGATTGTTGACCCAGGGCCCAGTCTCGTGCGCTGTCATTGGTTAGTGTGTTTTAAATGTTTAATTTCACTGCTATTTATGCCCAGTGATTGCACAGTGTGCACCATTGTGCATTACCATGCTTTGGTGGTTACCATTGGTGGTTATAGACACAAAGTCCAAGAGAGATACAACTGCTTGTGTTCCATCTGAGGTTTCTCACTGTTGTGCTTCACTGCCCAGAGAGACACTCAGCTGAGCCTCTGAGGTGTACCAGTACAACTTTCACCCACTAAGCCTCTCGCAGTTCAGAACTTCTGCTAGTCTCTCTGCCTTACCCTTGTCCTTCTGGTTCTCTCCCGATTACTGATCACAGCACTATACCTAGTATCATGAATGGACACTTTCCCACAGTGTCTCTGGCAGGCCTGGTTGACATGGGCATCCTGAGGCAGTGTAGCAATTGCCTCATGTACACTGACAATCCATTACTTCACTGTCGCACAAATTCAATATGTGAGAAATGCATCTATGTTCAGAATCTAGAATCTATACGCTGTCACTCACGGATCAGCATATCAGATACTAAGAAGATAGTCCGCTCGCACAGTTCACCTCCTGCACCAACCACGCACACAACACCTAAGCCCACAATATGCAGAGGTGCTCACCAGAGGCCTACCTAAAGATCAGAGACCTCCCAAACATAAAAACGCTTCACATAATTCACTACCAGCAGAACACAGTGCACATGAAAAACAAGCCCCTAAGGCAAAACACAAAATCTAATGTTTTGATCATAGGTGACTCCATTGTGAGGCACACACATGTCCCACTCACCAGGCTGGATAAGGGAAAAGTCACGGTCAGCTGTCTGGCAGTGCCAGGATCCCCACCATATCATACATGCACTCAAGTGTATCAACAGCAGGTACTGTTATGACTCTGTCATAGTCCATGTTGGTGTGAATGACCCAAGGCATACCTCTCTGGACTATATGAAGAGGACATGACTGAGCTCTGTATGTCCCTAGCCTTAAGCAGCATTCTACCTTCACCTAGGATGATGCTACAGTACAGACAAAAAAAAATGATTAACTTCAACAATTGGCTTAGTTTCTGGTGTCATTCCAGGGAGATCCAGTACCTGTCAGACCGGGATGATATGGGAGAATAGACCATGATACTTGGCCAGAGATGGTCTTCACCTGTCATTTCTTGGCTTTCAGTTACTGGCTAAGGCACTTGCTTCCCTTTAGTGCCTTCTTTAAGCAATGTCACAAGAACAAAATTCCCTATGTAAAACATATCCTTGAAAAACAACCTCAGTGTTATGCTGCTAATCTCTAGGAGTCTAAGTTTGAAACTGCACTCACTGGAAGCATTCCTCACTTTGGAAAATGCAGACATCTGTGTCGTGTCAGAGACCTGGTTCATAGCCCCGGAGACCACCTTGGCCATGCTGAGTTAAAATGCCTTCCACACGTTCACTCCATAAAATGAACACACAAGAACTAGAGGAGGATTATCAGTTTTCACCAAAGATAAATACACCTTTAGATTGGGTAAACAGAGTGATTCCCTAGCTACTTCAAGTGCAAATAACTGTAGGAAAGACCCCCCTCCAAATTATCATCAGTTACAGGTCCCCATCCATGAACCATGATATCCACAATACCTACTTGGATCTACTTGAGTCGCTCAAAATGCAACCAAGCACTCTGTTATGGGCAACTTTAACTTCCCGTCCATAGACTGGGTAAATTGTGTGTACTAACATGCTCGCCCAAAGGTTCTTGGACTTCGTTAACTACAATGTTTTGGAACAGATATTTGGCACCCCCACAAGGGGCCCAAACATTCTTGATCTGGTATTCACCAACATGGGAGATCGGTGTACAACCACAAGTGTGCGGCCCTCCCTGGCGAAGTCTTTTCATAAATCAGTCTCGTTCAAAGTAATGATTACAGCAGACCCCCCTCAGGAGAATTTAGGCTAAAAGACTTCCCCAAAGCCAACTACAGTCTCTTAAGAGACTGCATTAATGGTTTTAAAGCTCCTGTCTCCTCTGACGGCAAGGACACTTACACTGGGATATACACCAATGCTCTGTATAAGCATCTATACAGTTGCATTGACTCAGGCGTACCTGATAGAACCAAAGCAAGATCCTCTAGAAAGAACAAGCATTCTTGATGGACATCTACCATAAACAGGCTGTACAACATGAGGAAGAAATTGCTGTTTAACAACATGAAGTAACTGTCTTAGTATTGGAAGTGCACACCCTTCTCAGTCTGAACAAGCAAATACAACATCTTGTAAAGTCCTCTAAAGCTAACTATGAATCAAAATTGTGGTTATCTTTAGCTAGGGATGCTAACGCATTCTTTAGCTACATCCAAAACCTTAAAGGAACAGTCCAGGTTTGCGCTGAACTTGTGGTGAATGGTGCCACATGTACTGAACCTGTAGAAATAGCCAACCTACTAGTGGACAGATTCAGTGAAAACTTCTCCCCCCATCTCCACCACATATACCCCAGAACATTCCTACCACCTGTTCCTCCACCTAGTATCTCTAAAGAGCCGGTCTTAACTGCTCTCATCAAGGCCAAAAACACAGCCTCTATGGGACCTGGTCACATCTCAGGCTGCTTTCTAAATGGTTTAAAATGGGAGTCAGCAACACCATTGAGTACTCTCTAACCACAGCACTAATTATGTCTCTGCAGAATGGAAAACTGCTACTTCATCCCCTTGCACAAAGGGGGTGCGTCCGCCAATCCTCTGAACTATAGACCCATAAGCCTAATCAGCCTTATCTGAAAGGCCATGGAGAGAATCATCATGGACCTTAACAAAGATATAGGAAGCCTTCAGTTGCTTGACTTGACCCAGTTTGGTTTTGTCAAGAGCAGATCTTGCCTGTTGAACCTGGTGGATGACTTCGAGAGAGTCACCAGAGCCCTGGACATGGGCAAATCTGTGTATACAGCCTGGCTAGACTTAGCCTAGGCCTTTGACACAACCCCCCCACTAGGGTATCATTGAAAAACTCAGCCAAGCTGGGGATCATCCCATACATTGTCATGTGGGTTGCAAACTGGCTCGCCAACATAACTTGTACAGTCAGAATAGGAGATTCCACCTCCACTAGCAGACCCGTTATCAGTGGTGTTCCACAATGATTGATGTTGGGGCCCTATCTGTTTCTCGGAAGTATAGGCAAAAACAAAAGGTCTGTGGCTGACAGTTTGCTGATGACTGCAAACTGGGTGCAGCCATTGAGTCCCCAGTGATGTCAACATTCTACAAGAAGGGCTTACTCAAACCACTGATTGGTGCCAAAGTCATGGACTTAAACTCAATGCAAGAAATGCATTATCATCCCCTTCAGTAAGGGTGTTGTCCCTGCAGTTTACCTTACAAATAGCAACACCCTAAGCTCTAAATCAGTGGTGAGAGATCTGGGCATACATGTTGATAGCAACCTTACCTTTGATCATCATGTCTTCACAGTGGTTAAGAAGGCCTTTTTGCTCGCCTCATAAGTAAGAGCATAGCTTCCAAAACGAGAGAGGTTATAAATCCCTGTACTCTTACCTCATCAGGCCAATAATAGAGTAAAATGCTCCCTTTGGTCTGTATCTCACCAGGCAGCTGTGGCAACTAGAGAGACCTCAAGGGTTTTTCACAAAGAAAATTCAGGGTCTTCAGCACATGTCAGACAGATTGAAGTCACTGTCACTATACTTTATATCATATAGACTACTCAGAGGCGAACTGTGCCCTTGCATACAGAGCAACCCCTGATCCTGCCATAATGGCTGTGCTCCACATTCATAAATGAAATGGTATACAATTCACTCACTCTAGGGACCTTAAGCAAGCCTGTGACCTCAACAGGACTTGCTGAAGAGACAGTTATGTTTCACAGAGGTTACCTCTCCTCTGGAACAAGCTTCCAATTCAAATTAAACTGAGCCCCTCAATGACCCTATTTAAACATAACTTGAATGATTGGATGGTAAACTGCAAATTCTCCCCAGGGGTTTCACCCATGTCCCTTTTGGATAGAGGCAGTCATTGCTGATTTTAGTGGCTTGTAATCATTGACCATATCTCTAGGAACTATAGGGAAAAAGGGTTCAACTTGGCTAGGCATGTAATGGCCCTATGGCTGTTAGCCTAGAAAGCTGATATTCCTAGTTGGTGGATTTATTAGCCCCGCCCCTAGATTATAAGAATTTAGGAGAGTTTGAGAGATTAGGACATTTTTTGTATGCTCTGCTAAATTCCCTTCCACTGGCAGTTGATGTGCACATCTTGGAGAGGTGTGTGTATATTTCCACACACTCACTCACACACACACTCACTCACACACACACACACACACACAAAATCCTGCTGCATGCTGTTTAACAGGCTAGCAGTATCAAAAACCACTGAGAAACATGTAAATGTTTATTCCATTGCTAGTAAAAACTTTTGCCTACACAAGGCTTCTTCAGGCAATCTGTTTACACAGTGAAAGTGCATCATTTAAATACCATTAGTTACGTCCACATGATAAAAAGGTTGCATGATAAAGTTTAAAAATACATGTAAAACTTAAATGTATAGCTCTAAACCTTCCATCTCCAAAATGAGGAGCACTAGTCATAATGTAGAACAAATGGCCAAAATGTGGAACACATACTAACAGCTTACTAACAACTTCAACTAGGAAGGTCAAATCTCATTTTCTGCTTTGTTTGTCAGATGCATTTCTACTGTTCTCAAGCTTTGGCTGTATTTCAATGAGTTTTTCTTAAAAATTTTCCTTCAAATTTCTCTCTCAGGCTATTTACCTCATTAGTGTAATTCTTTCCAAATCCCACTTTCATTACCCCAAATTTATTTATTTTACATTTGTTTACTGGGAAAGTCCGACTGGACACGGGTCCTTTTTCAGCGGAGGCCTGAGGAGAAAAGCTCCAGTAAAAATAATATATGAAAACATTAACATTGTAGAAGTTAACATTTGCAAGGACAATATATAAGCGTACAGTAGTATAACACAGAGATGAGAAATACAGTTTATCCAGTCACCCAGAAAAAAACTCCTGGATGTCCCACCCAGTCACAGGGAAGCAGCAGTCCTAGAAATTCAAAAACTGCTTGAAAAGAATCATTCAAAAAGTCCCACCTGACCAGACAGGATCCGGGTTTTACTCAAGGTTCTTTTTAGTACCCAAAAATACGGGACTGGAGACCCATCTTGGATCTCAGTCAGTTCAACAAGGCAGTTCAGTGAACCAAATTCTGGATGGTCTTGGTACAGCCGATATTACCATTCTTGGAAAAAGGCGATTGGATGTGCTCTGTAGACCTCCAGGACACTTATTACGATATAAAAATGGACAAACGCTCCAGGACGTTCCTGTGATTCCGGCTGGGAGCCAGTAATTTCCAGTTCAGAGCACTGCCCTTTGGACTCATCACAGCCCCCAGGGTGTTCACCAAATGCATGTCAGAGGTTGCAGCTCATTTCAGTCTGCAGGGCATTTGAATTTTTCCATACCTCGACGACTGGCTCCTCACTGCTACCACCATGTGTCAATTAGAATGTGCAAGGGATTATACTCTGCACCTCTGTGCATCTCTAGGTGTAACAATAAATTTTGAAAAGTCAAGTTTACAACCTTCTCAGCAGTTAGATTTCATCAGAGCCCACTTAGAGACTGTTACAGGAATTGCTTCTCTTCATCCAGAAAGACTACAATGCATCAGATCCCAAGTCAGACAAATTCTAAGAAACAAGAGAGTTCCAGAAAAATTACTCCTAAAAGCATTAGGTTCAATAGCAGCGGCAATAACTCTTGTCCCCCTAGCAAGATATCACATGCAAATCCTGCAATGGTTACTTGCGTCCCAGTGGTCTCTGATACACCAGCCAATGTCTTACCTAATCGTGGTTACAAAGCACTCCAAACAAGATCTTATTTGGTGGCTCCCCAAGCCATAGTAACCACAGATGCTTCCCAGATTGGGTGGGGGGACATTATCTGGGAAGAACAGTGCAAGGCACGTGGTCCCAACTAGAGGCCAATTTGCACATCAGTGTTCTAGAGAGGAGGATAACGCTGTTAGCATTGCAAGCATTCCAGGATGCCCTTCTCTAGGGACAGTAGCAATTCAAACAGACAACATGTTAGTGGTCTTTTATGTCAACAAACAAGGGGGAACCAAATCTTGCCCATTGTGTCGAGAAGCCCTCAGAGTTTGACAATGAGTGATTTCTTCCAACCGCTTTCTCATAGCAATGCACGGTCCGGGGAGCTCCAGCATGATAGCAGCCAAGCTGAGCAGAACTATTCTCATGCCTCACGAGTGGTCTCTCAATCCTGTAGTGGTGAACAAGATTTTCATCACTGGAGCAAACCTTTCTGCGATCTTTTTGCCTCACCTTTGAACAACAAGTGCAGAAGTTACTTTGCCCTAACACCCCCCCCCCACCCCCCCAGGGGGAGTCACCTAGAGAAGCTGTCTTCCACAGCTGGCCTCCCAGTTTTCAACTCATCTGATATTGCAATTTTTAAAGAAAGCCAAGAGGACAGAAAACTCAGTAATCCTCATTGCCCCTTTATGGCCTCAACAGGTTTGGTTTCCCTTCCTTTGGCCTCACCTTCTTCAGAAACCATGGATTCTAGACCCTGCTCCAGATCTGCTGTCTCATCCAGAAGGCATGGTTCATCCGAATCTCCAACATCTTAAGCTCACTGCGTGGCTTCTCCAATTCCCATGATTGCCAGGTGTCCTTCCCTTTCCTCTCCTGTCCAACAAATTGTGGCGCATCACAAACCTTCAACTAAAACTTTATCAAAGTAAATGGGAAAAATTTGTGAAGTGGTCCCTTAACAAACTTGATCCTTATTCGAGCTCGGTTCATAAGGTTTTGGATTTCTTAACTAACCTCTACCAATCTGGTTCCTCTGCATCAACAATTAAAGTTCATCTAGTGGCAATCTCAAACTTTCATATGGGATTTGATGGCTTATCTCTGTCTCACAAGCTCTGCAAAGCATTTGTAAAGGGATTCCTGATGTTAAGACCTCCATTTAAAGAACCAGTTCCTTGGGATCTAACATTAGTCCTATAGTCCTTTACTTTGTCTCCCTTTGAACCATCAGCAACTTGTGATTTAAAGTTTTTGTCTTGGAAAACTATTTTTGGTGGCTATTACATCTGCCAGAAGAGTATCTGAACTTCAGACCTTATCCTGCAAACCTCCCTACTTAATATTTCACAAGGACAGGGTTGCCCTTAGAACAAATCCATCCTTTTTATCAAAGGTAGTTTCAGAATCTAATGTAAATCAGACACTTCAATTGCCAGTCTTCCCTAATTTTACCAATAAAGGGGAGAATTCCTTTCATTTGCTAGACGTCCACAGACAACTACATTTTTACCTTCATAGAACAAAGGATTTCAGAAAGTCTGCCCAATTATTTGTTGTATTTTTTTCTCTATCTTTAGGTAATCTAGTTTCAAAGGTTACCTTGGCAAAATGGCTTAGAGACTGTATTACTTTTATCTGTCAGTCGAAAGGGCTCCACCTTCCATGCCCAGTTAAAGCCTATTCAACTAGAGTGGTGGCAACTTCTGCAGCTTTTCATCCCAGAGCATCCCTGGACGATATTTGTGCGGCAGTCATTTGGTTTTCTTCACATACCTTTATCACTCATTACAAATTAGATCAGGTCTCAAGGGGACAGGCATCAATTTGGTTCGATGGTGCTTAGGGATCTCCTTCCATGAGACCTCCCAAGACTAAAGTAGCTGGGGACTCTGTCCCACAGTCAAGGATTGAGTGAAGATTGACAATATTAGATAAACAAGTTGTCTTACCATAACGTTCCATCTGTGTTGTCAGTCTTCACTAATCATTGACTCCCTCCCCCCAGCCCCCATTCTGAGATTAGTGGATAGATTTTTCCCAGAACTGGCTTCATCACAGTGACACATATCTGGTCTCTATTTATATTCTTACTTCTTTTCTGCCACTAATTAGGCAAACTCAATCTGAGGTAATTTACAGCTCGAGAGTTTGGAGGGTGCGAGCGGAAATAAACAGCTGAGTCTGTTCCGAGGCTTGGAACTGAGCCCCACAGTCAAGGATTAGTGAAGATCGACAACACAGATGGAACGTTATGGTAAGACGCAATTTCTTTTTTTGTGTCCCAGTTCTCTGACACCCTTAACTCAAACTGTTGGCCATTAATAGGACATAGAAACATCTTGTTCATGTAGATATACTTACAATACACACCTTTCTCACATCTAAAAGTGCCCATCCTAGTAGTCCTGAGGTGTATTGCACTCTTAGGTTGTTCTTTATAACAAAGTGAACAACAAAAACAAACCCAACTGCAACAACCAAACGAAACTGTAAAATTCCCCAAAGCAGGCAGAAGACAGCTCGATATGCAGCTAAATCCAAAAACTTGATGAACCAGCAAGTAATCGTACCAAAAAACTTTATTGCAGAGAAAGTTAGCGCTTTCACGGTAATACCATATCACTTCTTCAGACAAACATGAATGGGGACAGAATAACTTGTATGCAAATGACATCATCTCAAACAGCTTAACAGTCACTAGAACAAACATTCATGCAGCCACATTCTCAACTTAAAGGCATATAAAGGAAATTATATTTACTAGCATAAAATTTGATAAAAAAAAAAAAAATTAGCATGAATAAAACATGAAAGATATTCATAAATATGTAAACAAACAGCAATAAACACCCTGCAGCCATTTATTCTTTAATACAGGTTTAATGGGGACATGACCATTCAACCACATGACAACCTCGAGACCCTGAAGGCTTGACCTCTCACAATGTTCCAAAATATATGTTGTGGATGCATACTCCACCCATGGAGATATGACAGTCTATAACAGTCCTTCCTATGCATCCTGGTCAGCATTTTGCCATTCTCCAGACAGATTTTGGAACATTGTGAGAGGCCAAGCCTTCAGGGAACGTATTTTTCTGCTCTGTATAGGCACTCAATCAGATCACCTCGTAGGTATTGTTGTCCTCATTGTTTTGAAATTTTCCCATGGTGTAAATATGGTGAAATATATAGTTACCAGGAAATGGCAAATTTTACAGACTGACAGCAGATGTTCCGATATATTAGTAAATGGCCCTAGATTTGTATACAAGAACCACAGTAATTTAAGGCAACAGTTATGTTTTCTTAGACATGTTATGTCTGGATCCCAAGTTTTGATGGGTACATCTAAATGTCATAATTGCAATTTTTGTCAGTTTATAGATGAGTCTAGGTTCTTTAGGCACCATGTCACAGGCTACTTGTGGAAGTTGAGGGCATCTGCTGTTTGCTCCACCAGGAATGTGGTTTATTTAGCACATTGTCAGTGCAGTTATAAATTCTACGTCGATGATACGAACAGGAGCTTAAAAGAAACAAAAGAAAGAATTAGGGACCATGTGTATTGCATGAAGTAGCAATATGATTTTAGTGCCTTAGCGAAACACGTTTTGACTACTGGCCCTGAAGACAACTTTGTCTTCCAGGTATTATGTGCTATCAGCCTAGGTCTGCGAGGTGGTGAATATAGTAACTCGTACTAAGGTGGTTGAGTTGGAGTGGATCTTGAGGTTGGGGGCACACTTAGCTATGGGGTTGAATGATCATGTCCCCATTAAGGGTGTTTGTTTGTTTACATATTTATGAATATCTTTCATGTTTTATTTATTTGTGCTAATGCTTTTATTATTATTTTTTATCAACTTTTATGCTAGTAAATATTTACTTTATATGCCTTTAAGCTGAGAATGTGGCTGCATGAATGTTTGTTCTATTGGCTGTTAAGCTGTTTGTGATGATGTAATTTGCATGCAAGTTATTCTGTCCCCATTCATGTTTGTCTGAAGAAGCGGTATGGTATTACCGTGAAAGCACTAACATTCTTTCTCTGCAGTAAAGTTTTTTGGTATGATTACTTGCTGGTTCATCAAGTTTTTGGATTTAGCTGCATATCGAGCTGTCTTCTGCCTGCTTTGGGGAATTTTACAGTTTTACAGTTTCGTTTGGTTGCTGCAGTTGGGTTTGTTTTTGTTGTTCATACTGTTTGCAGCTATGGCGGAAGACGCTTCAGATTTGGGAAATCTGCCTGTAATGAACAGATTACATATTTTTTTGAATATTCAACAAAATCCTTTGTGCATGGGGGATTTGCGATTGGACACTGATCAGAATGCTGTGTGTACCATAGACAATAAGGCTCGTGAGGTGAGAAAAAATCTTGAGAATAATTTATACAAGTTTAAAAGGTTACAATGCCAATGATTCCACCTTGAGGCTTGTTTGGAACATCTTGTTATACCCAGAGGCCTGCGTGTCTTGAACATGCCGACCTCTGGGAACACCTATCCAGATCTTTTGGCCAGTTGGCAGAAGATCAATTTGGATACAGGTTGTGCCTATTTGAAACTTTTGATCGAGTACTTCTCACCTGTTGAGGCTGAATTAGCCAAACAGATTAGAGAAGAGCGGTGTGAGCTGACACAATGTTTGGGACTGGATGCTTCAGATATTTTTCTTAATGACATCATAGAAAAAGTGAATGCATATGAATGTCTCCTAAATGTAAAGAAGAAAAAGCTGGTTCGGGACATCAATGATTTTCATAACCAGCACTTCTTTGCATGGCCTAGAACACAGCATACTGCTAATCGTACTGATGATAGAGATTCTTCTGTTCCTACTGAGGGGGCAAAGAAGCGGATTTTGGCATCATCCACTTCAGTTTCAGCCCCTGTGCAGGGGGCTATTGTTGAGCCCCCTGACACCATGAACATGGGTGGGAATTTATGCACTGAAGTGACTTCACTGGAGCCTCAGAATTTGGTGTATTCCACACCAATGATGGACTGTCCTGGTGTTAACAAAAGTACTGAACCAGCTACCCACAATGACTTGGGTCCAGTGGGTAGAAGGAAGATACTGCCCCCACAGTCTCAGCTGGATTTTCCGATTCTGCCCCTCCCTATTCATATGAGGAGGAACTACTCTTTCTACAATGCAACACAGAAAGAACAAAAATGCAAAGAACCTCCTTCTGTCCAACAGAACCGCTCCTTGAAAAAGATGTGGGGTATGGGAGCCACAACTTAGTTTGGAACATTTCCAGACATGTTTTAACACACCATGAATTGTCAGTATTGTCAAAAGGGTTATCGTTTATTCCCACAGCAAAATAGATTTTGTTGACTGTATGATTAATTTACGTTTGTTTGCACATAATTTGTCTTTACGTATGTTTTTTGATGATGGACCTAATATTTCTGAGAGGCAGGATACTGAATTTAAGGTTTTTAGGAAACCCAGTGTTTTTACACCAGCACTTAATGTCTTCTTCACAGTTTGTGAGAGAGAAATATATCAAGTCATTGATAGAATACAGATGATGAGTTGTAATAATCTGACTAGATTTGAACAAGCCTTGAATGATTTGATTAAGAATGAAAATATAGCTGTCCGCCCGGCAGACAAAGGCAGTTGTGTAGTGATTTAAATTCTGGATATTATTATGATATGATGATTCAGATGTCCAATACTAATACATATATTAGTGTGGAAGCTGATATTGTGAGTGTGATGAAGAATAGAATAGATAATTGTTTACTTGAATAATTTAATCTAGGTCTATTTACCAAGGAACTATTTGATTACTTTATTACTGAATTTCCTGCTGTTCCTTGGATTCATGGCTTACCCAAGATCCTCAAACACCCTACACTCCCGCAGTTTAGACCAATTGTAGCTGGGAGTGGTTGGTTGACTCAGGCTATGTCCATTTATTTGGACAAATAACTTAGAATAGCTCTTCATATGAGTGAAGTTGTATTGAAAGATACGGAAAACTTTGAGAGATTTATATAATGCGACGAGTGAGGGGGGGGTGTCGGATATTCAATTTTGTGACGGTAGACGTTTTATCCCTGTTTACGTGCATTCCTAACCAGGAAGGCATTAGTATGGTCAGGGCAGTTTTGGCTAGGAGTAATAAATTTGACATGAAGCATATTGACGTCTTGTGCATGCTTCTAGAGCTGGTCCTTGAACATAATATCTTTATATTTCATGATAAATGTTACTGACAACAATCTGGCGTGGCTATGGGGACCAGCTGCACTAATTTTTACGGTAATTTGGTGATGTCAGAATGGGAATTCCATCATGTAGTGTGACAACACAGAGGTTATATTGCCATATATAAACGTTTTGTTGATGACATGTTTATTGGTTGGAAAGGCAACAAGCAAGAGCTTGACTTGTTTTTTCATTCTTTAAATAGTAATTTTATGAAATTTACCCTCACTTGTTCCCAGGTCACTGTTGATTTCTTGGATGTGAACATCCAGCTGCAGAATGGCAAAATGCTGATCAGGATGCATAGGAAGGACTGTTATAGACCGTCAATCTCAATAGGTGGAGTATGCATCCACAGCATGTATTTGGGAGCATTGTGAGAGGTCAAGCCTTCAGGGTCTCGAGGTTGTCATGTACTACTTCTGACTTTGAAGGAGGTTTGTCAGATTTGAGGAAAGAGTTTGCTATCAGGGGTTACACCCAAGTTGAAGTTGATCAAGCTTGTGTCAGAATAACCAACGAGCGTGAGAGTAGAGCGTGTCTATATTTTTCTGCTCTGTATAGGCAATCATTCAGATCACCTTGTAGGTATTGTCCTCCCATTGTTTTGAAATTTTCCCAGGGTGTAAATATGGTGAAAGATATAGTTACCAGGAACTGGCATATTTTACAGACTGACGGCAGATGTTCCGATATATTAGCAGATGGCCCTAGATTTGTATATAAGAACCACAGTAATTTATGGCAACAGTTATGTTTTCCCAGACGTGTTATGTCTGGATCCCAAGTTTTGATGGGTATATCTAAATGTCATAAATGCAATTTTTGTCAGTTTATAGATGAGTCTAGGTTCTTTAGGCACCCTGTCACAGGCTACTTGTGGAAGTTGAGGGCATCTGCTGATTGCTCCACCAGGAATGTGGTTTATTTACCACATTGTCAGTGCTGTTATAAATTCTACATTGGTAAGATGAACAGGAGCTTAAAAGAAAGAATTAGGGACCATGTGTATTGCATGAAGAAGCAATATGATTTTAGTGCCTTAGTGAAACATGTTTTGTCTACTGGCCCTGGACACAACTTTGTCTTCCAGATATTATGTGGGATCAGCCCAGGTCTGCGAGGTGGAGATACAGTGACTCGTACTGAAGTGGTCGAGTTAGAGTGGATCTTGAGGTTGGGGGCACACCTAGCTATTGGGTTGAATGATCATGTCCCCATTAAGCCCGTATTAAGGAATAAAAGGCTGTAGGGTGTGTGTTGTTGTTTATTTACATATTTATGAATATCTTTCATGTTTTATTTATTTGTGCTAATGTTTTTATTATTTTTTATTTTTTATCAGATTTTATGCTAGTAAATATTAACTTTTATATGCCTTTAAGCTGAGAATGTGGCTGCATGACTGTTTGTTCTATTGCCTGTTAAGCTGTTTGAGATGATGTCATTTGCATATAAGTTATTCTGTCCCCATTCGTGTTTGTCTGAAGAAGCAGTATGGTATTACCGTGAAAGCGCTAACTTTCTTTCTCTGCAATAAAGTTTTTTGGTACGATTACTTGCTGGTTCATCAAGTTTTTGGATTTAGCTGCATATCGAGCTTTCTTCTGCCTGCTTTGGGGAATTTTACAGCTTTATAACAAAGTAATTGCTTCAAGTTATGGCATTTATTGTATCCAAAAGTTTGTTAGAAATTATGGATTGTAATTCTGGGGCATCTTGTAAAATAAACCATTGTTCATCAATAATATGTTTAACTTGATTTGTGTTCTTATTGAATGTTAGCATGCATGTAATTGTTTTGCAATGAGCATTCAAGTTTTTCAGTCCTGTGGTAGGTGTTAGAAAATGTAGGTCTACGTAAAGTTAAATGTAATTGTCTAACCTCCTCACATACATAATCTACAGTTTGGGTAGCATAACCTCTGATGTTCTTCATCTCACATTGCTGCAGTCCTTACACTTGGGTAGTCCGCTGTCCTCGGTCGGCCCGAATATCAAAGTATAAGGCTGACGTCGGTCAAGGCGCATTTGACTGACATCAGGACGTCAGGGTACAAATGCGCATGACCGACGTCATATCCTCAGTCTTTTTTGCCGCATGGTCCGATGCAGAAGCAGCGTTGCAAGCAAGGGCGCCCGCAGGCAGGTGCAAGGGGGTGCACTTGCACCCCCCTGGAATCGGCTGACTAGTTTTAAAAAAAGTTTTTTTTAATTTTTTGGGCGCGTTCTTCTTTAAGAAGAAAGAAGTCCAGTCGCGGGTGTGCTGACATCATCGCTCATCGCACAGTGCTTGTATTTTCAAGTTTGCGAGCGGGAGCTTACACGGACGGTTTCGGGTTCGCAAGTGGGAACTGAGACGGACTTCACTGAAGATGCAGGCGGGACACGGACGGTTTCAGGTTAGCAAGTGGGATGGACGGATACTTAGGAGCAAGCGGAAACTGAAACGGATGGAAGATGGGACACTTTCAGAGTGAGTAGTTGGACGGAAGATGGGACTGTGTGTGTGTGTGTGTGTGTGTGTGTGTGTGTGTGTGTGTGTTACTATCTGTTAGCAAACACATCCCCTCAGATGGGCCCTCTAATTTAACTTTTCAGTAGTGGAGTGAAATTATGCAGTACTCCTTCCTAGGGCACCAGTTGACCTAAGACCGCTCCTGACTGGCATTAACTAGTAGGATTGTAGGTAAGATAATGTAATATTACTTTAACATCAATGCAGTGGTTACTGATGTCATTACTAACTCAAAGCATTTCTCTTGCTCTGCTGCTCTTTTACCATATTATATCATGCTACCAGTAGAAGCATCATAGAGGCACTGTTATTTTAGATGGGTGGTATGAACTTTGACAGATACTGTAACACTATTGAAGGTAACATGAGATGAGACTTACCAGTAGGTTTCTGCACCAGCTTCTGGACATTGAAAGTGACCTGTCTACATCAATGAAAAGACATCTGTTTTATGCTTGGCTTTGCGGAGTTTCGTACTCTATAATCTTAAAGATAATGTTCAATGAGTTTTGCACTTACTTGAAGGTTGTTTTTTTTTTTATTCTGAGATGATTAGATGGCTTCCTGCTCTTTAATTCAGGTTATTAGCCTATTCTTTTTATTTAATTTTACTATAACATCCCCCTTGCAAATTATGTCTCTCCACAGACTTACTAGTGCGGTATTTCCTGTTTTCACGTCATCACACTTACTGCTTTAATGATGCAAAATCAGGTCATTCCTGCAGTTCCTGCTCTAGTACTCTGGGTCTTTTCTTTCCTCTGTTTATTTTAAGAAAGTAAGTAAGTTGTTATGTGATTTTATCGGATAATGCATTTGATAAACCTATCCTACTTTTGAATATATATGCCCCATGCAATGATCAACACAGTTTCATAGCATCATTATATCCAATATTAACACAATATGATGGTTATTATTTTGTTGTGGGTGGGGACTGGAATACCTATCAAAATCCAAAGTTGGATAGGTCTTGTCCACAGAGAGCATTTAATAAGCAGGCCGGGATAGCATTAAATGATTTTAAGGAAGATTTTCAATTATATGACCCCTTTTCTTATTCACAAGATATTAATAATGCAAATAAATATACCTTCTATTCACCATGCCACAAAATGTGGGCTAGAATAGATTACTTTTTGATATCTAAAGCACTAACGAATTTAGAACCAGTGGTGGTTATACATACTCGTCATCTATCAGATCACTCAAAAATTTCATTAAAATTTTCTAAAGATTTAAAAAGACACAAGAAGGCATAGGGGTTATAATTGGTCACTCAACCCAAATCTTTTAAGTTAAAAAGAGATAGCAGATGGAATTATAAAATATTTGAAAGAATTTACAGATAGCTTGAAGCTCCAAAAACATACCCCTGACATTGAATGGGCAACAGCTAAAGCTCAAATTAGAGGATTTCTTATACAAAAAGCCTCATATTATAAGAAAATTCATAATAGTGATACTCAAAAACTAGAAATAAGAATAAAACAACTTGATAATGAGCTGATTCAGAATTTTAACGCTCAAACTGAGGAGGAAATGTTGAAGCTTCAAAGGGATCTCTTTTGCTTCATAATAATAAATTAACACTTCAAGAACATAGGTGTTTAGTGAAATATGCTAATAATGTTCAAATACCATCAAAAGCACTGGCAAGGATTATAAATCAATCAAAACAACTGGATATATTTGAAATTCAGTATAACGACACAATATATTCTAAAACTGAGGATATTGTTGATGTTTTGGGAAAATCTATACTAAGGTGTATGAGGGGCAAACTGATAGGTCTCTACATAACCAGAATAAAAGTTTTCTGCAAAATTAACTTTCCAGAATTAGAAGAGAGCCTGCAAAGTGACCTGATTAAACCTATTTCTAAAGAAGAAATAGTATATACAATTCAACATATGAAAGTACATAAGTCGCCAGGGCCTGATGGTATTACAGCTGAATTTTACAAAGAGTTTGCTGATAGTTTGGGAAAAGAATTGTCTCATGTATTTAATTATATAACTAAAAATAAAATTAGTGACCCCCACCTCAATCGTCAAAAACAATTTTCATACATAAAACCAATTCGGATCCCCTTAACCCAGATAATTACAGACCAATAGCACTAATGAATGTGGATATGAAAATTTTAACATCAATTATAGCATCAAGACTAAAGAAGGTTTTGATATATCTAATTTCTAAGGAACAAGCTGGATTTATGGCAACTAGACAAACCAGCGATAACACACTTACACTGCATAATATGATGACGTATGCTAAAAAAAACAACTTTAATATCTATGCTCTTATAATAGATGCCCAGAAAGCATTTGATAGAGTAGACATAAATTTTTTGTTTGATGTGTTACCCTATTTTAACTTGCCCCAAGAATTCATTCAGATGCTACAAATATTATATAGTAATCCATACACTACGCTATACATCAATAGGACTTATTCTAACAGAATACAGATTAAAAATGGTACTTTCGTCAGGGTTGTCCCATGTCCCCTTATTGTTTAACCTATATCTAGAACCCCTATTTTTATATATCAAGCAAAATTTGTATCATAATGCACCAATAATTTATAGGAATAAAATATTAATGTCAGCATTACGATGATCTTATTATTTATTGTACAACCCCAATTTCAGACTGTGAAAAGATATTAAAGCTCATAAACGGATTTTCAGTAGTTTCTAATTATAAAATTAACTTACAGAAGGCGAATATCTTCGCACTAAGGACCCCAAAGCCTTTTTCACTAATGGCCCTGATGGGGAAGTTAACATGTAAAGAAAATATTAAATATTTGGGTATCAACTTCTCTCGGATAATAAGGACTTTTATAACAATAATGTTAAGCAGTATGGGAACACATAATAGCTGATTGTGACAGATGGAAGAATTTAAAACTACGGTATTAGCAAAAGTATCAATAGTGAAAATGAATATACTACCACGAATGTTATACATATTTAGGTCTGCCCAATTATCAATTTCAAAAACAGTTTTAAACAAATGCATAAAGATCTAGCTAAATTTATCTGGAACCCAAAAGAACTAGAATATCTTATGAGAAATTAATGACCCCTAAAACAAGAGGGGACTTGAGCTACCAAACTTTGAAGCATATTATTTGATTGTAAACGCTAATAAAATTTTAAGAATTGCTAATTATGATGTAACGAATACAACATGGATACCAACTTGGGTGGTCTTGAATCATAAGCATATTTTGGATAGGAAAATAAATCCTAAAGCATTGCCCTTTATGGACAAAATTAGTCTGATAAAATATGGGGTCATGGACCACATAATAACCTGTGTCTCATCTTTGCAAACTTTATTTCAGTCCGTAGATTTATTGCAATATATGATGGTTCTTCAACCTTTCCACAGGAATCCTAATTTTAAACTAAATAATCAGCTGATCGATCTCAGCAAATTTCCATTAATACTTAATCTGACTCTATTTGATGTTTTAATAAACTTGACTTATCGGCTTTACAAATTAGACAGGAAATGAATCTACCTAGAAGTTACATTGTTATAATGAGACAAGTTAGAGAACTTGCCTTGAGCTACTTTAGGAACTTTAAACCTGCAGCGGATTTGTGGATAAGTGCTCTGAATTGTGGCAAGCTATCCAACAAGACACTAAATTTATAGCAACTGCATATAAATTAATTAAGGATTTGAAATTTCAGGACAAAATTTTGCTTTCAGAGTATTGGGTAAAAAAAGTAACAGTAACAGACAATCAGATATTAAAAGCAATTGATATAACTAAGAAATCAGTTTCTTTTCAAAAACTGATGTACACGCAATTGATGATTTGGAACAATGCATATTACACACATCTTAGATTACATAAATTTAACCCTAGGAATTCTCCAATTTGTCCATACTGTGCAGATCAAACAGCGGATCTTCTTCATATGTTCTGGAGTTGTAAATGCGTATATAAACTTTGGAACTCTCTTAAAGTACAACTGCAAAAGATGGGTTATCAAAGTTCTACACTGTCATGGGAATTTATGATTCTACACATTCCTCCAAGAGAGCTTTCCAGATCGCAAACTATTATTTGTATGAATATTTTTTGCTGATGAAACTCTATATAGCCACAAATTGGCTAGAACCACATAAGACATCATGGAATAATTTTAAGCTTGTGGCTATAAAACATATACTAGCACATAAATTACTTCTGAAACAAACTAACAAAAATATTAATAACCCGAAAATATGGGAAAAGGTCTTCAATATTATATTAGCATGATACTGATTTTAGGAATATATTAAATATAGGAAGCATTTCATGTAGATATTGTATAAATGGTTTGTAGTAGTTATAGTGTATTATGTGTGTGATGTTTATTGTATTTTTGTAATGTTTTTGGAAAATATATTTCAATAAAAATTTATTATGGAAAAAAAAAAAAGAAAGTAAGTAAGTAACTATCACAGTAATGCTACACACAGCCTAAGGCAGTATATCATTTTTTTTCAATAGAAAAACATATTTTGCATCAAAATATTTTTTCAGGACAATAAAAGTAAGAACATCTAATGTCTGGCATTGCAGACTCACCATAATCCTCAGTGATTTATGAGAAAATTGAAAGTTTTACATGGGCGGGACAAAGCAAAAACATGAGGTGAAATCAGGGCCGTTCTACAAAAAATCATGGACAGCTACGGAATGATTCAATAACATTATGCAAAATCAGGGGTATTTGAGAGGTATAAACTTTGTGCTGCATGTGTTGTGCTTGCATAACCATGTAATAGAAACAGCTTTCACGTCTTTGCATAAAAAGACGCGGCCACTTGGTAAGTTTGAAGAGTGGATTAACTGACAACACTTAACTCATATGTAAAATAAAAAATAATACAAAGAACACAAACAAAAACCTGACTAGTGCTGAAAAGTCACTTTCTATATGTCTTTCTTCTTCTCGCTAAGTAACTGATACTTTCAACCCCAATGTGATGTCACCATGACTTTTTCCTTTTTGAAAGAAAAAAAACATTAAATGCCTTAATGGCACACTGAATTCCTTCTGGTTTGTCCTCAAGGCCACTCACAGTGAAATGCTGCACAAAACATTGAATTCAGGACTTCAGTTTTCGCAGAGGTTCCTCTGCAGCTCTGGAGATGTCCATAATTGTAGGGTTATCAACTTGAGCTAAAAAATTAGATGACTTCATAAAATATTGCTCTTGTTGTCCAGCAGAAATGAACTGAGTGGAACTACTTAAGTGGAAAATTCAGGATGATTGTGCAGTTTAAATGAATTATTATCTTTAAGTATTTCCACTGAAATTTCTGCCTTACACCAAGTAAGTACTTGGATAGACTTTGGCTCCCCTGTACCCTGAACTACATTAACCCACTAATCAGAAAATGAATGAATTTACAATCTGTAGCAAAGTTTTCTGCAAAAAAGAGATACATTAAAAAATAAGCATATCACTGAATTTGGTTTAAATAATCTGATTTACAGCGATATTAGAGCACCTATAATGTAGTCTACAGTTTACAACAGGCAGATTTGTCTTAAAGGAAACCTTGTGCTACTAAACTGATTCTCGTAGAACTGTCTCAGGCACTCTACAATGACTCAAAGCCAAATGCATTCAGCATCCAAAATGGAATCAAACAAGTGTGGATCATCAGTCCAACCTTCTTCACTATCTTCTGAAAGTCATTTTAGCCTTAAACTAGTACTACCTTCCTACCAAAACTGGCAGAAAATATAAAATGACAAGGCTTGGGGGTCTTCTGGCTAGATTGTTAATTGACTGCTGAGCAATTCTAGAATCAACCTATTAGGAAGGGATTTTCATTCTTAGACATCTGCACTCAAAAGACCAATGTTCTGGAGTTATATACTACTGACCTTGAGAATTCTGATAAAGGTGTCACTGTTGTATAATATCCGGCATGCCTTCCTATTTTGTGGTACTGGTCAAGTGAGATAACTGAGCTGAGATAAGCTACTATACAATGGCAGTATTCTTCATCGATAATAGAGAACACTGGATCATGTGTAAGTACAAATCCAGACTACTGAGTAACGTGGTTACCCAAAGTGCAGTGCTCTCCACTATTGACGTATTCTACAAGACATATGAAAGGTGGTTTACAAATATAATTACTGCAACTGGAACAAAAATTTGCAGGGTTCACAATCCTATTTGATAACCAGACATGCTGAGTAAGGGTTTATGACTCCATGCATGTCTGATCAAATTTTCAAGAAGCATTTCTTAAGCAAGTTACAAAACCGTGCTGATATTTGCTGTAATAAGAATATGTCAATAGCGATGGTACAAGGCTATTACATGCAAAGATGTAGCCAGATATTTGCACTCAGACTTAATGTTGTTGCCCCCACCATCCACTTATTTTAAAAAACATACTCAACCTTCAAAATGCTAGCCAAGCATATAGGATAACTGTTACCATCGATATCCCTAAAAAACTATTTTAGAGATGCATTCTTTTCACACAAGCATTCTTTGTACATTTCTATGCTGTAAGCATACACTTATATAGTTCTAAACATTCTGTACTTTTTGAGTTTTGAGGTTTCTACCAAATTCTCAGAAAAAAACTTTTTTGAGTGCACTGAGTATCCCAAACTACACCCTTGATTACAAATTACAGTTTTAGGTATTTAAAGTGTGTCATAGTGCACATTTTGGGGCAAGGAAGGGTGATCTTATAAATAAGAGAAAGTGAAACAAACGATACAGTAAGTACTTATTGAGAACATGTGGTTTAGTTATGAACAACTGCTATTACTGCCTGCAATTGGGTATTTCAATATAGGCATGCTTTGGTGGAAGGGCTAAAGACTGCCAGAAGCAGATATTACAGTGGAAGGGTTGGATTAAGGATGGAGGTAGACTGCTATACCTTGGCAGATCAACTGGGTTAGCATATACTGCTGAAAGTTTGAAAAAAAAGGATTTGCATCAAAAGATTTGCCTTAGCTTGTTGAAGAGATTATTCCATTTGTTGAGGGCTGAGCTTAAGAAATATAAGGCGAAAATAGAAATGCAGGTTTTACATTCATGGAGCACTTGATATTCTCTTGTTCATCCATCAGACTTGATCTTCAAGTGCTAGAACTAGCATTTGTTCAGTTTCTTAGTTCATATCTTTGCAGGCATGATCTGTACGTGTGCTTATTAGCACGTTTAGGGTAATCTGAAATTAACGCACCTTAAAAAAAGTTGAGAGACATTACACTGTTGTCACTAACTATTCTTTCTCCAAGCTGCAGCAATGTCACAGTGAGAATAATGAAGTTTGGATCATTTAGGGGCAAGCCCCTCATGCCCCCCCCCCCCTCGTGTAAAAACTTGTTTTTTGCATCATTGTTGCTTGCAAATATTCTGGGAATGCTTGTACTCAGGCTATAATTTAGAAGATCATGTGCAATGAAAGTTTTTGGTTGTGAGCATGTGAACTTGATCCTCGTGGAGCAGAAGATGCCATTAGGATCTGGTGTGGCACAACCAGGCAAAGCTGAGGAGTGGAGATATATGGTAGGACTCTGTAGGTTTTTGTGACCTGACTGTGTGGTTAATGAAAGATAAAATGATCATGACCTAATACTTCGGTGGAACCTGTGATGCAGGGAGTAGAGCTTGCAAGGATGGATAAGTCTAGAAACAGGTAGAACAAAATGACAGATATAACTCTGGACTAAGTTAATCTGCTGGGCAGTGAGGAGCACGCTACAGATTTATAAATATATAACTAACAGGGAGGGCCCTGGGGCAAGAAAAATGTGTGTGAAGCCATGACCAGCAAGTTGGGAATCATAGAAAGAACAGAAGTGGCTCTAAATGCATGTTTTAAGTATAGTACCTGTGGCATTACAGATGTTTAGGATACAGGCTTATAGGCTTTAAAAGGAAGGTGCAAGGTAACCAGGGTATCAGACGTACGTAACATTGATGATTTTCATATTTTGATTGAAATGAGGATGGGTAACATGTAGAGACCTGAGAACTTAACACTATTACTTTTGATGATATTTAAAAGAAATCTATTTTAGGAGAGCTAGTTTTACACAGAAAGCAAAGTCATTCAGGAAGTCTGTGGACAGGATCTCTACTGATAGTAGATGCTTGCAGAAAATGACATCAGCGACATATCGGAGTGTCTTACAGGTAGATAAAGAGCAAGAAAAGCTGCCTGGCTGATATCTACACAGAAAAAGAAGGGACTCATAATGGAATCTCCAGGGATTCCAAACCTGGCTGCTGGTGGAACTAAAATGATATCCTTGAATTTGGTTAGCAAACTGCAGTTTCACAAACACATAGTCATGTAAGCGCAGAAAAGATCTGCCCAGTTTTTTATAGTACAAGTTCATGATTTATGTTGCTGAAACACATACACACCATTCTCCACCTTCCACTCAAACACAGCTCCAGCTTCATACTCCCTTTACCTCATCTCCTACAAACCTACCAAACTCCAGTAACTCCACCTCAAGCTTCCTAAACACCTTTATAAATTCACCCCTATCTTGCTCATAACTCCTCTACAGAGCCAACACTGAATCCAGTCCAGGTCCCTCCCACCAAATAACACCCATAACTTTTCCAACACCTCCACCCTCTCCTGTACGTTAATTAACACCGAAAGCATCATTAAAAAACTTGACCAGATAAACACCATCCTCACAACCCTACTCACCCAACATCACAGCTGTCAGTTAAACATGGCTCAAACAAAACAATCCTAATTTTCAGCATCTACTTCCCTCATACAAATATCTCCAAGACATAAGACACGTCAGAAGACAAGGTGGGGGCACTCTCACTGTGCATAAAACAACATTAAACCAACGATCATTGCCCAAGCAAATGCCTCCTCAGATACTGAACCCAGCTGGATCCTTTTAAAACCTCCCTCCTGGAAGTACAGTCACCTTCTAATAAGTCACCTACCTTCCCTCTCCAGCCTCTGTTTACAAACTTAAATTCCTTATTCTTACTATCATCTCAGCTGCCCAAAACAATAAAACAATAACATATTGTTATTCTAGGTGATTTTAATGTGAACTACCTAGGCTCATAGGTGTGTACTAGGGTAACCACTACAAAAGACTTTTAAGCCTAGCCATAAATCTCAAATCTCTGACAAGTTCTGGTACCCTTGATAGGTTTAAGCAGGGGCTTGGGAGATGAAACATTTACAAGCAGGGCCTTGGAGATGAACCATTTACTGGCTGCCTATTTCCATTAGAGACATAGGTGCCAAATGAAGGATGAATTTCCTCTTCTCCAGCCAATCAGGTTAGGGAGAAATTCTGCTTCACATGGATGAGGAGTCTGTTCCAGAGAAGGGGTAGTCTCTAGGATACATAACTGTCTCTTCAGCAGGTCACATTTATATCACAGGCAAGGTTTAAGTCTTTAGAGTGGATAATTATGTTGCTCTTTGTTTTGCAGACATATAGAAGGTCCATCAGGGTGGGCTCTGACAATGTCTTGTATGCCAGGCATAAATCTCCCCTCAACAGCTTGTAGGAGACAGAATACAGGGAGGGCCATGAGGTGGTCTGATTAGGCATGTTACTTACTCTCTGTATTCTTTTAGTGACAACATAGCTAAATAATTCCTTGTGATTTTTCTTGGCCTGGGAGGCCAAATTTACCTCAAATTTGCCTTTGGTAGACTTTATTTGTCCTCTGAGTTGTTTGTTTAATTTGATGAACGTGCTTTTATCCTACTGAGTGCTACACCTCCAAATTTTTGCCATGGTTTTCTTCCTTCTGTTCTACAGCCTGCTGATGTTGTGATTCCACCAGGGTGGCTTGTGTTTTAAGTTAGTTCTGTAATTCTTCCTGGTGAGTACAACTGCCTCTCTGCAGCTATTAACATGCTTGTATAGGGACAGCTCCATGTAGGCAGCAGTCTTCAACTTCTCAGGGTTTATGGGGCTTGGAATTTTGCCAGGTTATCACTTCATGGTAGGACGTTAGCCTGAACATTTCAGGGTGAGCTAGGGTTCCAGGTTTTATTTTTACTTTAAAGGAGACCATTTTGTGGTCTGACCATACCAGAAAAGACATTACACTACAGGGTGTCCAGTACTCTCTCATATTAGTGAGGACCAAATCCAATATGTTTGCAACTCTGGTTAGTGTACTGACAATCTTGTGCAGGGAGTTTGTGTTTACAAAATCTGGAAATCTCTTTGCTTGCACATTTGGCATCATACATTAACCAGGACTAGATAGTAAAGCAATACAGCCTGTCAATAATTTTGATTGAATTAGGTAGTGTAACTTAGTTTGTTAGCCAGTGAAGAGGTTTTAAACAATGAATCAAAAAGATTATATTAAAAAAAACAGAAGTCTGATATAAGCCCACATTAATAATAGTTTTATCAGTTTAGTTTCTGCTAGATCTGGGATCTGTTAAATAATTGCAGAAGCTTCCTAAATACTTGTGTTGAAACGTTGAGTGCTAACTTTCTCATAGAAACTGATAAAGTACTAGTGTGTTTCACCATTGTTCAATTTATAAAACCAGCCCAGGATGAACAGTTTTGTGTGTATGAAAAGCACAAACAAACAAAAACATCATTTACTTACTTTTATATTTGCACACGGCCTATTGGAAAGCTGAATGAGCTCCAGCAACTAATTTCAACAATTTTATTCATCTCCATCCCATTACTACTACAGAAAAAAATGTCTCCACTGTTTTTAAATCTATGAGACCAGTAACATAAGTATGCAATTTGGTGTCATATAATTTTCAAGAAAACAGATATAACCTGCACTTCGGTGTACAAGTTGTCTATACCTCTCAGTTGTCCATATCTTTGCAGAATTAATAGATATTTGCTTCTTATTTTGGTTTGTTCCTCATAAAATTTGTGGTTTTCTAGCAAATCATTTAGGAATGAAGTCACTAAATGACAGATATTGAGTTTCAGACGTCATAACCTTCAGAAAAATGCATGCTAATGCAAGACTGTCTTAAGTTTATACAAGAGCAATTTTTAGTAGTGTTTGCATGTTCCCCCAATATATTTGGCCTTGTCCAGATTTCCTGCATTAAGAGGTTGAGAGGTACGTGCAAATCACTTTGTAGATTAGGAATATCCAAACCTCTCAATTGTCCCCAATTTTGGCTCAAAATGTTGCTCTCCCCTAATAATCCCTCCTCCAAAATGGCAATTTTGGAAGAAAATGTGGAGGGTTTACAATTATATATAACTGTAATGATCAGAGTTATAGATTACTTTTATTTCAGAAATGCATGTAGATGCTCTTAACTTGAGCAGCTAACAAAATAACAGTGTTAATATTAAAAAGGTGTCCCTTTTTTGAAAGGTTCCCAGCTGTATTGTGTGGCAACTTTATATTTTTGCATCAGATTTTGGTCCGTTTTTCATAAAATTGTGGTTTTCTGGCAAATTAGTGGCAAGTCATTAAAGATTGAAGTTAGAAAATAATGGCAGACATTTGAGTTTCAGATTTTATACCCTTCAGAAAATTCATACTAATGCAAGATCTACTACTGTTCTATTATCTAAGTTAATAAGAGCAATATTTAAAAATTGGCCTTATTTTTGGGCCTGTGTCCCACTTCGTTATATGTATGGTTTTGCCCAGATTTCTTGCTCTGAAGTTGAGAGGTATGAGTGTCAGAGCCATCACTGTCAGCCAGAGACATTTCAAATTATGACATGCTTATTGCACCCCACCCCCCATTGTAGTGGCTCTGGATGTGTCCAAGGAAGGCAAGGAGCAGTTATGCAGTGTAAGTGTGCAGAGTATTCCCCCATCCAAGGTAGATCACAAATACGACTGTGGCTTTTCATCTGTCCTTGATTTTGCAGAATGTTCTGATTTTCTATCAGATTTTTATACTGTTGATTTATGCTTCTTATTATTCAGGAACTGCATGCTGTCACAGTGCCCTGTTGCTCTGTTTAAGTAGCCATGGTTTAATGAACATCAGGTAAGCTTGTCGGAGATTGTAAGATGCAAGTAAGCTTTAGTAAGCATACTGTTAAAGAATTACCAGCATTGAAAGCCTTTTGTTGTTGCCATGCACAGAATATTTACATAACTAGATAATGTATAAGCCTTGGGTATTGAAATGCATATGACAGTATTTGTAATAAAAGGACAGGATTACAGTATTTTCAGAAGCTCATTACATTTTATTGGAGACCAGTGTCTTATAGCAGTGTCTATGTGTTAGTACACTTGTAGTTGGGTGGCTTTAATGATATATGGTAAATAAGCATTGCTACCTTACTTAAAAGCCAAGCCCTGCAACAACTAGGTAAGCTCCACACTGAAGTCAAAACACAATAGCTCTGGTGGGTAAATGTACTCTGTAGTAATCAAAAAAGGCAAATGTTTGAAATAACTACAGCTTATGTGCAAACACAATAGGTAGTGATGAAACAATGCTCTGCTAAAAATGCTTTAATGCACTACATTGCTGAGCTGCAGATCAGTTATCACTGGCTACCAGGATTTCACCCACTTCAGATCAAGCACGGTGCCGTTCAATGCAACCTTCCCAGAACTAATTCAAGTTTGACCAGAATTATTTGGTGTGTGTGTGTGTGTGTGTGTAAGAGGGAGGTAGCATACCCCTCGGCTGTCCAGGTTTTTGCAGAATGCCCAGATTTTTGCCCCATATTCCTCCTAAAAAGGATTGAAGTTGCTAAATAATGAGACATTTCAGTTTTAGACATCATATCATTTACAAAAATGCATTCTAACACAAATCCTGTTATTCTTGCAATTTTCTAAGTTAGAGATCCATATTTATAATCTGTCCCTATTTATTTTAGGCTTTGTCCAGATTTCCTGCACTAAGGTTGAGGCCTTGAGGGGTGTGGTATGTGAGAGAGAGAGAGACAGAGAGACAGAGAGACAGAGAGACAGAGAGACAGAGAGACAGAGAGACAGAGAGACAGAGAGACAGAGAGAGAATTCATTGTCAAGGAACTGTGAGGTTTAAGGGAAGTGAAGTTTACTGCTACTCATGCCAAGTCTATTTACAATGTGCAACTGTTTTGTTTAGCAACTGGTATCTCTATTGTGGTATAACGTTTTAAAGCTATGTTAGTAGCACCACAAGTAGAATACTTACATCTTAATGTAGAGGCTTCAGGTTTTATTCCTACAGCATGTACATGTGTATGCTGCAGTCCTGAGGATGTCCTCCTTTGGATGAGATGCCTAATAACTATGAACCTGTTCAGCTTGCCATCCATTTTCTATTGCAATATACCAGCTTACCATTTAATCATTGTAGAACTAAAGCATAAAACAGTATGCACACAGATTTGAACAGTGTCTATGGCAAATGGGGAGAAATAGCCAAGTAATGGGACTCTGGAATGGCGGTGTGGGCGGGGCTTGGGGTGGGTGGACTTGGGCGTGGCTGTGTTGGCGGGGGCGGGGAGAGCTATGTGGGTGGGGCTCTGGGTTTGCACCCCCCTGCAAAAAATCCTGCGGGCTCCCTTGGTTGCAAGTGCCGGTTGGCGTTCTGAAATTGTTCGATTTCGGAGTTTCAGACCGAATCAAAGTTGGCTAAGTACCCCGTTGGGGAATATTTTAGTTTTTTCTTGCCTCAGTGATTTACCGGATGTCAGAAAAAGTGAATAATTGTATTTCTTGTGGGAAACAGATACCGCATAGAGACTACCATACTTTGTGTATTCCTTGTTTAGGGCCGGAGCACGACGTTGTTGGGTGTCGCTCTTGTGCTAGATTCAATAAGCGCACTATTAAGAGAAGATTAGATTGTGCCAGGTTAGTCTTCGGGAAGCGGTGCAATTATAAAATGCCGTCGGATGCTCCGACGCCCGCTTCTTCGAAGAAGCGCAAGGACAAAGCTGTTAAACCTAGGCTAGAGGAACCGTCAGTACTGGACGCCGGTTCTTTAGAGGTGTCGGTGGAGCCGGTGGTTCCACCGGAGGTTTCTTTGGGATCCCAGGGAGAGACTTTGTTATTGCAGGATGTGGCCTCTCAGGAGGCAGGCCAGGCTGATGGGGCTTCTCAGGTTACTATACTCCCTCCTGCCTAGGGTGGTTAGGCCCTCTCCTTCTGTTTCCAAGGCTTCTCCCAGGGGCAGGCCAGGTTTAGCTTCAGTTGGTGTTACCCCTAGTTCTTCAGGAACTGTGCCCAAGAAGCATATGCTTAAAATGGCAGAAGATTTGATTACTTTGATTAGGGTTCTATGCCCCCTCCTGATAAGAGACCTAGGGTGGAGCCTGAGCTAGGGAGTTTTGAGCAGGCTTCAGATGTTTCAGAGTCTTCGGCTGAAGACTTGCAGGAGTACTCTCCTTATTCTCATTCTGATGTGGATGATTCTACTCCTTCTGCTTCTCCTCCTGAGGATTTTTCTTTTTCAGAAACTCTTCATTCCATGAGGGAGCAATTTAAGAGGGAAGGACAGGACTTCTCTGATTCCAGGAAAAGGCTTAGGGAATTTTGTTTTACCCCAGCATAGGCCTTTGGCTATACCTCCTGTTTTGGATGTAGTGGAAGATGTTTTTTCAGAGGCTTCTCTTAATCCTGATTCTTTGCCTCCTGCTCCTGTTAAACCGGATAGATATTACAGGGTGCCTGAAGCTCATAAGTATCTTTTTAAGAGTCCTAGGGCAGACCCAGAAAATGTTAGCCAGGGGCCTAAAGGTGTTAAGGCTTCTGTTGTAAAGAATCCGGTTCCTGCAGACAAAGAGGCCAGGGCCTTGGATAGATGGGGAAAGAAAGTTTATACTTCTTCCACTCTTGCTATGAGGGCTTTGAATTGCCAGTTTCACATGTTGAAATACCAAAACTATCTCCTTTCACAATTGAAGTCTAAGGTTGATGCTCTGGCAGAAGGTATTGATTGTAAAGAGTTGCAAGATTTAGTACATGTTTCTGAACAGGTGGGTAAGCATTCTTTGCAATGTGGTTTTGATGCTGTACAGGCCTCGTCTAGGGTGGCTGCCACTGAGTCAGTTCTTCGCAGGCACGCCTGGCTGAGGGATCAAAATTTATCTGACCATGTTAAAACAAGGATTTTAGATGCTCCTTTACAATCTGACGTGTTGTTTGGTTCTCCTGTTGAGGCAGTTTTAAAGAAAATGGAAGACAAGGCTAAGTCTATGCAGACTGTTAAAGTTTTTTTGCAGGTCCAGCCTCCAAAGTTTAGTAGAAATTGGCCTACTAAGGGGTGGATGTATCCTTCTTATGATTCCCAGTCTAGGGGTAGATCTAGACATGGTAGGGGCAGAGCTCAGGGCTCTTTCAGGCCTAGAACAGGGGGTTCTCCTGCACAGTCTTCGGGTGAGGGCAGGGGTCAGTCCTTTCGTAAACAGACCCAATGACCTACCTTTTCAGCTGCCAGAGCCTTCTCGTCTGGCAGCACCTTTGGGAGGAAGGTTGGCACTTTTCAAAGAAAATTGGAGTTTAATTACCCAAGACAGATGGGTATTGGATATCATACACCACGGTTACAGGTTTTATTTCCATACCTTGCCTCCTTTCAAAGGCATGCCAGACGTTCCTCCTCAACAAAGAATAGAGGCTCACAAGCAAATTTCTCTGTTACTCCAAATAGGGGCCATACAGCCGGTCCCTATGCCAGAAGTGGGCCTAGGATTTTATTCTCGCCTGTTCCTAGTACCAAAGAAAGGGAACACGTGGAGACCAATTTTGGACTTATCTATCCTCAACACTTATCTGGACATTCCCAAGTTCAAAATGTTGATGTTACAGCAGCTTTTACCTCTGCTGGTCAAAGATCATTGGATGGTAACTTTGGATCTCAAGGAGGCTTACCTTCATGTTCCTATCAGACTAAGTTGCAGGAAGTATCTGCGTTTTCGAGCTGGGACTTCTCACTATCAGTTCTCTGCATTGCCCTTTGGCTTATCTACTGCGCCCAGAGTGTTCACGAAAGTTCTGGCTCCAGTGATAGCTTTCTTCAGACTCAAAGGAATACAGATCTATCCTTATTTGGACGACTGCCTGATTCTGGCTCAAGGAAGGGAAGAGCTTCTTCATTTGGAATATGTGATAGCAGTGCTAAGATGCCTGGGGTATTCTGTGAACGAAATAAAGTCCAGTCTAGTACCCTCTCAGGACATGTGCTTTCTGGGTGTGAGACTGAATACAGCATCCCAGATGGCCTTTTTAACCCCGGACAAACAAAAGAGTCTTTCCCTTTACTTCCATCAACTATCTCATCAGTCCGGGCTGACTGCAAGGACAGTCCTTCAAGCCTTAGGGTTCATGGCATCTTGTATTCTGGTGCTTCCCAATGCCAAACTGCATATGAGGAAGCTGCAATGGTATCTCAAAATGTATGGACACAGCACTGCCAGGATCTGGACACTGTCATTCAAATAATACCTTGCATTCAAAAGGAATTTTTGTGGTGGGCTCAGGAATGTCACCTAAACAAGGGACTCTCTGTGACCCGGCCAGAGGCGAGTCAGATTTTAACGACAGATGCCTCAGACAAAGCTTGGGGAGCTCATCTAAATGGAAAGTGGATACAAGACAAGTGGCCTGCCAGACTACAACATCTACATATCAACCTGAAGGAGATGTTAGCAGTCCAGTTTGCATTAATAGCTTTCAAGGATTTACTTCTTCCAGGGCAGGTGTTGATTCTAACAGACAACACAACTGTCATGTGGTACATCAACAAGCAAGGGGAACGATTCTTATCCTCTATGCAGGCAAGCAATGATTTTGTGGGAGACTGCTCTCAGTTTACAGCTCAATCTTCAGGCAAGGTTTCTGCCAGGAGCACAGAACTCCTTAGCAGATGTGTTGAGCAGACGAATTATGGATCCCCACGAGTGGAAATTGGATCCTCATGTATTTCAGAAATTGACAGTGTCATGTGGAACTCCAGACATAGATCTGTTCGCTTCTCCACTAAACCATCAGCTGCCAAAGTTTTGCACAAAAAGGTTTCATCCCACAGCTTGGAGAGTGGATGCTCTTTCTTTCAACTGGAGCAATCTTCATGTGTATGCCTTTCCACCTCTGCCTCTCCTCCCAAAGGTACTTCTAAAGGTCAGACAGGACAAGCCAAGGATGATTTTAATAGCTCCAGATTGGCCTCGACAGCACTGGTACCCATTACTGAGAAGTCTGGTACGGAAGCCTCCATGGCCTTTGCCTTTGATTCCACACCTGTTGTCACAGGAGGACAGCCATTTGCTCAATGTCAAGCTTCACTCTCTGCACCTAACAGCCTGGCATATTCTGTTTTGAATCATAGTGGGCCTCCACTTCCTCAGCAAGTTTTGAATGTAATTTTGGAAGCTAGAAGGCCTAGTACAAGGAAAGTGTACGCAGATAAATGGAAGAGATTTTTATTTTGGAGTGCAGCAAAGATTTTGATGTTTCTGAGCCTAATTTGAGTGTGGCTCTTCAATATCTTACTGAGTTACTGGACAAAGGTTTGTCTTTCTCTTCTATTAAGGTTCATGCTGCAGCAATTTCGCTCACTATGATTGTGACCCACCATTGTTTTCTCATCCTTTGTTCAAGCAATTTCTTAGAGGGGCAAAGAATATAAGACCCCACGAAGAGCTCCTACTCCTGCTTGGGATCTCAATTTTGTGTTGGAGAAACTCACTCTACAACCTTTTGAGCCTGCAGCTACTTCTGAGTTGAAATATTTATCATGGAAGACTGCTTTTTGTTGGCCATTACCTCTGCAAGAAGGGTTTCTGAATTGCAGGCCCTTATGGCGGTTGAGCCTTTCTTGATTTTCCATAAGGATAGGGTATCTTTACGTACTAATCCTTCCTTTATGCCTAAGGTGGTTTCTAGTGTGGCTTTAAACCAAACTATTCATTTGCCTACTTTTTATGCAAATCCCCAAAATAAAGGGGAAAAGATTTTGCACACTTTAGATGTACACAGGCAGTTGCGATATTATTTGGACAGAACTAAAGGGTTCAGGCAGTCTCAGCAGTTATTTGTTTCTCTTGCTTTGAGTTCTCAGGGCAAGCCTGTGTCAAAACAAACTATTTCTAAGTGGATTGGGTTTTGCATTTCTTTCTGTTATTCCCATCATGGCAAGGAGATTCCAGCTGGGATTCGGCCTCATTCCACTAGAGCTACTGCCACTTCGACAGCTTTTTTGAGGGGGGTGGCAACCAAGGATATTTTGGAGGCAGCTACTTGGAGTTCAGTGCATACTTTCTCTAGGCATTATCACCTGCCACTTTACTCTAAATCCAGGGCTGGTTTTGCCACTGCTGTTTTGCAGGGCATTTTGGCAGCTCCTGCTTCCTTATAGTTTGGCCATCCTCCCATACCTCTGCTTTGGGATTCTACCCAAGTGTAAGGACTGCAGCAATGTGAGATGAAGAACATAGTACAGTTTTGTACCTACCATAAATGTAGATGTTCGAAGATCCACATTGCTGCAGTCCAATTTACCCTCCCTCCTTCCCTCTGTAGTTAGAGGTGGTTGTGTGGGTTGAGTTGTAAATATTGTGTATATAGTGTATATTTTGTACATATAATTAGGGCAAGGGTGCTTGGTTGTTTGTCTTGCTGTCTTTTGGTTTTGACCTTTATTTTTAGGGTCTTCTGACATCTGGGGCAAGAAAAGACTGAGGATATGACGTCGGTCATGCGCATTTGTACCCTGACGTCCTGATGTCAGTCAAATGCGCCTTGACCGACGTCAGCCTTATACTTTGATATTCGGGCCGACCGAGGACAGCGGACTACCCAAGTGTAAGGACTGCAGCAATGTGGATCTTCGAACATCTACATTTATGGTAGGTACAAAACTGTACTTTAAAGTTGGTGGCCATTCTATCCAACTGACTATTTATGACTAGGTAAGATATAATGAGTGTAGCCAATGTCATCATTTGATTATTCACAACATTAAATGTAGAGTGTGGGTGCATACAACTCCTGTGCAAGTATGAGTTGTGTTTAACTGGTTTTCTTGTACACTGTGGTAGCAAAGGTGCTGTCTTTGTTCTTATAGATGGTAATATCAAGAAAGGCAATGCAGCAAAGTTCTGTTTAAAATTAAGAAAATCAAGTGCGTTTGAAATGTAACAGAAAAAATCATTAAACATTTCAACACTGCCCTTTCAAATAAAGAACAAATCATTCACAAAGCGATGATAAAATAGTGTTGTCAGAAAAGAGTTCTCTGAAGACAATATAAATCTCTGCTTCCGTATGTACATAACATCGCTACACCTGAAACTTGCTTAAACAATTTCTTCTGAAAAAAAAAACATTGTTTATTTGAACTAGCATAAGCAGCTGGTAAAAGGTGTTTATATGTGTCTGAGTTTATTCAGTAAAGTGTAGATCAGGTTGGTATTTTTAGATGCATACCCTTTTTTACAGCTGTTGTACCACCTAGTCGCCACTAGGTGGCAATATGTGCGCCGACCACATTCCTCCCTTTAGGGTGGGACATCTGACCTTTGCCACTGATTCCATCCTTCCCTCCTACTCCTCTGTAACTTGGACTGGCTACTTGAATCCAGATCATCAGAAGTTCATTTAGGGTTCCATCTCTGTGTTCCATGGAATGAGCCTTAATGTTGGTAGATTTTTACCATTGCAGTATGCAAGCAAGCAGAAATAATACTATAATAACATGGGTACTGTTTTACAGGTGTTTTTTTGTTGCATTGTCTATTGCAGTACTTGGCTCATTCATTTGTACTTAAGATTGCCTATTTATTAGCTTCTGCAATTTGTGAAGTGATGTTTTAATCCTGATTAAAAAAAAAACACAGCTGAATCTTGTCCACCAGGCAGCAAAGCTTACCATATGTTACATAATTACAGTTTGATATGCCTAACATGGAATATTTCTCGTATATTATGACATTTCAGGACAAATTCTATTGTCAGTCAATGAAAATACTTGCTTTTACTTGGCAAAATAAATAGCTAATGTTGACATTTTTTTATTTGTTTTTATTTGGTTTTAAAACAATAAATAAACCAATTATAAAACAAATAACTATTTACATAGGCCCACAGCTGATCAATACATCAGTTATGCATCAACAAAAATTAATATTTTTCAAGCAAGTCTTTATGCCAAGATTTATATGAATGTGTAATATTAGTTCTCATTTTTGTACTATGGAGTTCACTACTGCAAACAATTTTTGCCATACTAATAAATTCAACCCTTAGAGGGGGTAACTTTACTTTTCTGGCTATATCAAGAATAGATCAAAGAGGCACTTGTTTTTTTGGCATTATCTCAGGAATCGGAGTATTAAATAAAATTAAAGATTTAAGAAATATTACATCTATCTGACCATCAAGCTTGAATACATTTATTAATTTCTTTCCAAAAAGGGGAGATGACTTCGCATTCATATAACTTGTCAAATCAGCTATTATTTCAGAATCACATCTACAGTATTTAATTCTATTTGGTTTATACATAATTGTAATTTTGTTAGGCATGACAAAAGCTCTGCGTAAAAATTTCCAGGTGAAAATTTTCCAGTATAATGAAGATGTAGTTTTATCTGTAGATTTTTAATATTAATTTCTTGAAATCTTAATTATTAATTTTGAGGGCTAGTTCCAATAGGAATTGTCTATGTGAAATCTAACTTATAAATTTGTGACAAATATGATTCATTTTTCATTGCATTATTATTGATATTTATTAAGAATCCCAACAATTTGGGGAACAATTTCTTATCTAGGCTAAATATCTTGTATACCTCTGTGTTCACAAAGTTTGTAAATATTTGTAAATTGAACCAGTTCTCAATCTTGATTGTATTTGGACATTACAATTTCAACTGTATGTATATCAGTACCATTTAAGAATTGATGCCAATAAATTAAATTTCTTTGTTGTTTCAGTACTCTCATTTTGTTGAAGTTATGAGGTTTCTAAACAGTTATTTGTATATGCAATTGGAAACAGAGAAAATATTAAGTCTTTAATACAATGGTTCAAATACATACACATTTGGAAAGAGGAATTAATTAGGGAATTTGAGAAGAGGGTGTAATACCATTTACACAAAAACTGTTTGGTACTATTTGTTTGACAGGTTGTGATACATTTATTGTGTTGTTTCAGTGATGTAGCCAGAATTTTTGGACTTGTAAGCCTCGCATGTCACCTTCAAGCTTAGCCCCCCCCCACAACTCCAGATATTGCAATTTATTGGATGTTATACCTTTTCACTACTTAAAAAGCAGTAGGCGAACTTTGAAATGACAAGCTTAAGCAACAGACACATTTAGCCAAACAGGCATTTTGAAGCTAACCATAAACCATTAAAAAAATCATGCTTACCCCATTGCACCAAATAAAATCTTTTTTAAAAAAGTATACACCATGATGTCCATGGCATGTGTCTAGTTATGCCTATACATATACAGTATTCAGTACTATTTAAAACAAAAATTGTTTTTCTTAAAATGTTAGGACATTTATTTCTTTTTCTGAGTAGGACAACTGTCAACATTGACTGCCTTGCAATGCACAGGACAAGGGCTGTTGTATGTGTACTGTTAATTAAATCACCAAATTCCACTCCACACACACCCTCCCATGCACATAGATTCAAATTATGATTTCATGGTTTACTCCATCTTATTGTATTCAAAGTGGAACTGTTGTGGAGAAGAAAGTCTGAAAGTTCAGTGGCATGACCACACCAAATGCAAACATAATGAATTGCAGACTAAAAAAAAAAAGTAGATGAAGATGACGAGGTTGGCTCTCTTTAAAAATACTTGTTAACCCAACTAGTTTCCTAAGCAATAGTTTGTCTATAATGTACACCGCTTTGGATGTTCAACTTTAATTCATTCTCTAGTTACCTGACTAATCCATTAAAATTTTACAGGGAGGCTGTCCTGCTTTTCAATGGCCAGAGGGAAGAAAAACTAATCTGAACTATGGGCCATCTTATTTCATGATTCTCACACCCCTTATGAACAATTTGGGAGATAAACAGTTGACCTACGTTATGTCTTTGTGATGAGAGAGGGAGCCAGACCAGCGAGCGAGCTACTCCCCCCCACACGAAAACCTGCATATTTCTCTCAGATTGCAATCCGTTCCAAAGGGTAGCACCAAACACTGTGAGACAATGTTTACCACTGTGCCCGCCCACCCGTATTGTATTCAATAATTGTTAAACCTCTACTCTGATCATTTTCTTGCAACCTTATTTGCCAAAAAACATGACTTTTCTTCTCCTTAGCTGTAGAAAAATAGTTATGCATAAAACTAAAAATCATACCATCCATTCAGTATAGTATCTTTTTTAGGCACTTGATTAAATGTTCTTGCCTTAGAAAAGTTGTGGATTGAGCTTGAGTGTTGTAAGTTTCAGCTCCTTCTCTTGTTCCATGTTATACTTCAATTTTATTGTGATGTTAGTTTGTGTTTTTGGTTGTTACTAGAGAGTAGTTTAAGTGCTTCTAACAGAGAGATTAGAGAAAGGGTAGAAGTAATTGACATAAGATGGTTTATATGATGTAATTATCTACATGTATGCAGGAAAATGAAATGTTAACAAATACCACAGATATATGACAGAAAGATTGGCCTTTTGTTTATCTCTACCAGACAAACTTGGAGTACATACTGAAGGCAGACGTCATTGTTGAAAGCAAAATCAAGCAGAAGCTAAAATTCTATGACATGCTAATTTAATTAGTGAGGTATTGTGTGTGTCTATTTTTATACACAGTTTGTGTTCTCTTCGCTAACCTGTGAACTGCTTTTAATGGTTGCAGTTTATCTGCGGGAGGACAAATCAGCAAGTGTATGTATAAATTCAACATCCACACATTCAAAACAGCTGTCTGAGAATACATGAGCTCTTTCTCAGCACAAACTTGCTGTGTATCCATGAGGGGAAAACCCTAATGGAGCCTAAACATTCCTCCTAGTTATTAGAGAGGACTCTGAAACAGCAGTGTGGTGATGATAGAAGATTTGTCAAGTACATTTCAACATGTGCATGTTATTCTGATAGTGTTCATAGTTTCTTTGTGGTAGCAGGACTGCAGTACATTGTCCCTTTCCACTGATGACATGATTGTGTCTATATTTTGTTAAAAATATTGAGCCATACAGATCCCCTGTTTTGTTGCAGGTATACTAATGTCATGGACCTTCCTACTGGTATATCTTTGAGGGTGTATTTGTCATCATTCATCACTGCTAAGCCTTTCTCATAACTGTTTAACATATGGTATATGAATGTGCTGGTAGTGATCACTGTCAACAACTCACTGTATTTTTTTTATTTTTTTAACTCTGTATTCAGAGAGCATCATCTGAGTTGCTTTTCACACACAAAGTATAAGTGGAAACACAAACCACATAGTTTAGAAAGGCGCACTGTTCTGCACTTCTGCTTACAAGCTTGTGTGCACAACTGTCCTACTTTTTTTTCTCACTTCATATTGCAGTTCCTGTTTGTATAGTAACTTAACTTTTAATTTCTCTATAAACTAGCTAAAATGTCTGTAACTATTAAATTGTCATATAGGTTGCATATGTTCTTAAGCAGTGATGTTACATTATGTCTGTTGGTATTATTTAAACTGTAGATGTTTGTATTATTTTTTGAAGACTGTAGAGTTGTTATTGTTAGTGTTTTGTAATACTTTGGAGCTTTTCATCCAGGGCCTCTGCTGAAAATAGGCACCTACCCAGTCAGACTTTCCTGGCAATAAAATGTCAAGAAGTAAATGAATAAATGATTATGATAATGAGCCAGATTGGATATGTTTTGAGAGACAACTTGTTAAAAGCTTCAAAATCAGGATTGGTTTTATATCAGCCACCTTCAGCAACAAGCAAAACAAATACCAAAGTTCATCCCCTGTTGAAGTCAAGTCTAAAAAGGGAACCATCATTATTGCAACCTGGGTTTGAATCTGAGGGATTGCTGTTTTATTCATCTTGCCTACAGACTTACAATGGTTGAAACGTGTTAAAATCTACTCAGTGTTGCACTGAATTTGAACTAATTGCCCAGGCAGTTGTAAATCTATACTAAAAATAACTCAAAAATGATGTGAAACACCCAAAAGTGCTAAAAACAACTTAAAAATCAACTAAATGCACTTAGGGAGCCAAAAATAAATGACCGATAATTTATTTAGTGCTTTTGTTTTTTTTCATAAGAACTTCATCAAAATCTGTAGATGTGAAGTTGTTCTCTCTTTTCTTCATTCTTACTGATTGGTTTGGAGCCCAGCCAAATTCAAAAGCTTGAGGTCTTCAAGCAGCTCGTGGCCTACTCCCTATCCCATGATGCAGTGGTGCTTCCCTCAGATCTCGTTTGCCTCTGCAACAGATTGGGAGTTCTTCGACAGCTCTGGCCAGTAGAAGTGAAATTTCTTTATAATTCTTTATTTCTCAATTGTTTATGTCTTTCGGCTTTTCCCGGTTAGGGGTCGCCACAGCGGAACTCCGGTCTGCTAATGATTGGTAGTTGATTTTTACGTGCCGAGTTACCAGCCCTGACGCACAACCTTCAACGAAGGTACACCAATTCATGCATGTCTCCACGCAGAAGACCCTCTAGCTGTGAATCGAACCGGACAGCATCTTACTGTGAGGCGACAACGCTACCACAGCACCACCACCGCGGACCAGTATTTCTCAATAGTTATTGGTATTTCTAGCTCTTTCTTTGCTTCTAGTGAGTTCTAGTATTGGGTAGATTAAACTTAGAGTGTGCATAATTGTTATTAGTGGCTGTCTTTTTTCTAGGCCGGTTTCTCACAACTCGTTTAAGTTAGAAAGTTTTTAGTTAGAGTTTTTCTCCCTACCCTTATAGTGTGTGCTGTAGTATTAGAATGAGTGTGCTAAGCTTGAGCCCGGATTCTTTTTAGAGCTGTAGTTGCTTATTTTCCGTGTGTTGTAGTGTTAGAAATTGGATGAGTTAGAGATTGTTTTTTTTTTTGTTAGGGCTATCTTAGAGATATATATATATATATATATATATATATATATATATATATATATATATATGGGCTATCTTAGATATATGTATATATATATATATAAGTATTGTGTGCTTCCTTATAGTTAGACATATAGTGTGTTCTGTTGTGTTTAAGAAATTGTAGGAATTAGAGCCCTGCTTTTCCTTTTAGGGCTATCCTATATACAGTATTGTGTGCTTTCTTCATGTAGTGTATGTTTGCCTATTAACAGTTACATTCTTGTACAGCCATGTCTCAAGAGAAAGCTAAGTCTGGTTTCAAGAAGTGTCCTAAATGTGGGCAAAAAAATGTTGATTGCAGATGGGCACACAGTGTGTGTTTATTGTTTAGGTGAGGTCCACCTACAGGAGAATTTTGCCATCTGTCATTCGTTTAGCTCTCGTATTCTTCATGAGCGTAAGAGCAAGTTAATAGCCAGGGGATTATTGAAGTCCTCCTTCCAGGAATCCTAAGATAAGGACAAACTGGACAAACCTGAAAAATCCTTTAAGACTTTGTCTTCTAGCTCGTCTTCTGGGTTGGAGCCGAAAAAAGGTTCATCGACCTCCAAACCGATTCGGTCTACCACCTCTGCTCCATTGCTTACAGAACCGGAGGTGGTGGTTGTTAGTAGGAGCTGGTCCCCGGTATTGGAGCCGGTATCTCCTACTCTAAAGTCTCTAATACTGCAATCAGTGGCCTCTTCTATTGCTTCTTCCTTGTCCTCAAGACTATCTGATAAGGATGTGGATTGTGTGGTGCAGAGACTGCTGCAGACATGGGCACTAATAAAAATTTTGTCGGGGGCTGACCCTTGGGGCTTCGGAACCGACTAGGACCCAGCCCATTTCTACTGTTCCTCCTCCGATTTGATCCGAAGTTTTGGAGCCGGAGTGTTCAGAACCAGTGATCGTGGAACCACTGGAGCAAACACCGATTCCAGTCCCATCGGTTCCGACTGCTATGACTTCTTCGGTGCCGACCTTAGAGTCTGGGAGCCGACACTCACTGGTCTGGTCCGGAGAGGATAGTCGTACCGACCTGTCTGTTCCGACTTTGCCTCTTAGGGCCTCGGCTTGGGTGAGTTCGACACCTACCTCGGGCTCGGAGCCCACCACTTCGGTGCTGAAGAGATTGCCTGTTTCTATGGATCCAGGTGTCTCTTCGGATTGGAGCCGGGGGGGCCTTCGATGCCATGAAGATAGCATTGTCCTCTCTGGCATCCACATCATCGGTACCAGTAACCTCCCCCCTAAAGCACCTGCATCTACCTCTGCTTCACTAATCCCTCAAAAGCGTAGATACCCGGAGCCTCAGGTTGCCCCACTCAGTGAGCCCTGCTCTTCCGGTACCTCCCTAGAAGCTCCCACTGAGGAGGTTCCCAGGAAGAGGCTTTGCAAGTGGAAGCATCTGGATTCCCCACAGGAATCCATCAGATTGTTCCTCACGGTCCCCCTCTGAAGATCTCTTTTGGTGATATTTTGGAAATACCGAAACAGAGTGGTGGCTGGAAGCGCATTAACCCTACTGATGGATGAGTCAGTACTCCTGAAGGATTTTGGGTCTCAACCCTCCACCTCTTGGGTGACTCCACCTTTTGGTGAGTTGATAGACTTTCTTTTTCGAAAGGCATGGGAGTCCCCGGATACCATGGAACCGGTCCCTCACATGCCTAACAAATTCATAACGTCATCCCAGGACAAGGCTTTCCTTATCAAAGGAGTACCCATTGATGCTATGGTGGTGGCGGCAGCCACCAAAAAGGAGTCGTCTGAGACCTCTACATATGTTCATCCTCCTAATAGGGATTCTGGGATCATGGACAGATACAGAAAGCGCATGTTTAGTTCAGCTACCTTTGCTCTTCGATCCCTGAACTATCTTACACATTTTACTAGACTACACAGAGATCTCCTTAAGGAGTTGGGAGATTCTCTACAGGGTGCAGTTGCTGCGGGGGTGTCAGACAAGGTAACTTCCCAGCTTGCCACCCTAAATTCTCTCAAACTCTTCCATGCATCTGATTTCATATTCAGCTGATGGAACGAGCAGGGGCAGTGGGTACAGGAATTGCTCTTAAGAAGATGCTACTGGATGTGCTTATGTTCCTTTGTGGAGCCCTATAAGTCATTCTTTAACACCCCCTTTGATGGTTCATCCCTTTTTGGACCAAAAATGAAAGAAATGCTTACCAGGTGTGAGCAAGATGAGAAGACTGTGCTGTAGGACTCCGCTTTTCCACCCCTACCAGACCTTTATACTAAAGGTCAGAAAAGTAGGAAAATGTGTTTCTATAAATCCCAAGGAGCTTTCTTTGACACGTGGTGAAACCCCCCTCTAGAGGCTGAGGAGAGGGGTAATAATGGAAGACGCCGTCCACGCAGCAGGGGACTGCAAAATAAGGGCGACAAGGATCAGTTCTTTGGGAAGCCCTATCAGCGCTCCGGAAAGGAGGCCTGTCTATTCATCTCTGGAGGCAGTCGGGGGACGCTTATCTTTGTGGCCAGACCCCTGGCTAAAAATCCCGAAAGACAGTTGGATATAAAGCATAATATCCAGGGGATACTCCATTCCCTTTGCCACCCCTCCACCTCTTGTGAAAAAAATCCCGGACATTCCACCCAGTCACAGGGAACAAGCAACCATAGAAATTGCAAGATTGCTAGTAAAAAAGTCATTCATTTAGTCCCAGCAGACCAGAGAGGATCTGGAACTTAATCAAGGTTCTGTTTAGTTCCAAAGAAAAATGAAGTTCCGGATGGTCACACTACAGTCTATACTTCCCTTTCTGGGGAAAGACAATTAGATGTGCTCAATAGATCCTCCAGGACATGTACTACCACATAAAAATGGCCAGACCATCCAGAGATCTGCACTTTCGGCTGGGAGTTGGTCACTTTCAGCTTCAAGTTCTGCCCTTTGGCCTCACTTCAGCCATCAGAGTGTTCACCAAATGCATGGCAGTAGTCACGGCTCATCTGAGACTTTTAAGATTCCAGGTGTTTCCATACTTAGACGACTGGCTTCTCACTGCCACCACCAAGCATAGACTCATACAAGCAAGGGATATGACCTTAAATCTTTGCAGTCAATTGAGTATTACCATAAACTCAGAAAAATCTGCCTTATCGCCATCCAAACATACCGTTTTCATAGGAGCAGATCTTGACACAGTCTCTGACCGTAAAGCTTCTAACAGAAAGAGTGGGGGACCCTTCGACAAGTTCTGAACCTCATCTGAAAACAAAAATCCCCATCTTCAGTGGTGCTCAAGGTGTTGGGGACAATGGCAGCAGCAATCATTGCCATTCCCTTAGGTTGAATGCCTATGTGGATACTGCAATGGCTCCTGTTCACACAGTGGTCCTTTCAGGAGCTTCCAATGTCTCACCTGATAATAAATTCATGCAAGAAAGATCTTCACTGGTGGCTGACTTCTCCTCAAGTAACAATAGGATGCCCTTTTGTTCTACCCACTCCTGTTGCTACTGTGACCATGGACGCCTAACTGATGGGGTGGGTTGGGGGCATTTTCAGGGAAGAACAGCCCAAGGCACATGGAAGAAACATGAGGCTCATCTGCATTTCAGTGTCCTAGAGATGAGAGCGTTACTACTAGCATTGCAGTCCTTTCAACACTTTGTTCCTCTAGGGACTATTGCGATACAGACAGACAACATGTTTGTGGTCTGGTACATAAACAAGCAGGAACCAGATCCTACCCCCTATGTCAAGAGGCCCTGAGAGTATGGCAATGGGCAACATCCACCCAGTGCTTTCGGATAGCAACGTACATCCTGGGGAGATCCAATGTCATAGCAGACAAATTGAGCAGAGCAATTTTATTGCCTCACGAGTGGTCCCTGAAAGAAGTAGCGGAAAGGATATTCTGCAGATGGGGTCAGCCTTGCTACGACCTTTTTGCAACTCCCACCAACACCAAATGCAGCAACTGCTTTGCCCTAATCCCCAATCCAGGGGATACCCCAAGGGATGCGCTTGTACACAATTGGCCCCCTGGTCTCCTTTACGCTTTCCCCTCCATTTCCTCTGATACCCAAATTCTTACAGAAAGCCAGGGCTCTGGGAAGGACCATCATTCTTATAGCCCCTTATTGGCCTCATCAGATTTGGTTCCCCTTTCTTCAGCCTCATCTATTGGAAGAACCATGGATCCTGGACCCAGTTCTGAATCTTCTGATGTATTCATCAGGGACTCTTCATCCTGCACTTCATACCCTCAGATTGACAGCTTGGCTGCTCCAATTCCAAGAATAGCCAGGTTCCACAATCTTTCACCTGCAGCTCAGAACATCCTAACATCCGCTCATAAATTGTCTACCAGGAAGCTATACCTTACAGCATTAACTGGATTTTCCAGGAGCTGCACATGCCCAAAGGCAACATAAACATCGTAATTTATTTTATCTTCCTTACCAGATCAGTCAAGGTCATTTTCCATAGATATATATATATATACATACACACACACACACACACGCACGCACGCATACCTATACATATATATTTTAACAGTCTGCTGGAGAGTTTGAGCCAGGGTAATCCACAGATATACAAGGATGTTAGTACAACAGAGTTAAAAATATCTTTTAGCTCCTGAGAAGGATTAAAATCCAAGGGCATTTGTTAAAGTAGTTAACACTGCTGCTTGAAGTTGGAATTTTTCTTTAGTAGATCATATTTCTTTAGGAGCAAACAAAAAAAATTCGGTGTTAGGCAGAGCAGGCTTGTTTGATGAAACAGTTAAATCTGTATGAAAGGAGGCTTAAGGTAGATTCTGCTTACCCTTTGTGAAGGGGGGATTTGATGTCAAGAGCAGCAGCTTTAGAATGAACCTGAAGGAGACACCAGGAGGAAAATGGTATTTATTCCTGTTAAAGGAATCCTGAACTTGAGGGAGAGAAAGGAAAAAGCATGGAAGCGTACTGAAATAGATTTTAATCCAACTGTATGATATGTTTTGAAAGGTACTGGCTATGAACTTGTTAGCCCTAAATCTTTTGCTTTGAGACGAGCATACATCAAGTTCTTTAGTAATAATAGCGCTGTTTTTAAGACTGGGGTGTCTGCTGCTTTTAGTGTTCCATTTATTTATTTTATAGTGCATATTTTTCAAATTTTTGGTACACAGATTTTCTTATCAGTTTTTCTTAACTATGATTTGACTGGAAAATAGTCACACCACCATTAATAGGAAAATTATCATTGGAGATAGGCCAATGTTTTTGAGGGTAGACGTTTGGGGAGAGGAAGAAATCAAAAGATTGTAAACATAATGGATCCTGAGATAAGGGTAGTCTGAGAATTCCGTTTTCTTGAAATAATTGATAAACTGCTGTTACTTTTGGTGTTTGCAACTAAGGGTTGTAGCGAAAAAAGTGAGGGGAAGCTGTGTAATTAAGTTTATTACTATACTTGTGGCTGTTATGGGAAGTCTGGCTGGGAAGTGTGTTGAAGGTGCTGATCAAAGTACTCTAGTGGAAAAAAAATAGCACATTATGTAGTCTTTATGAGAAGGAGAGAAGATCAGGATTGATAGATAAATGGCTCTAGGAAAATATGGGCAGCATACCGTGCAGCCTACCTGCTTCTAGGTCACCATTCATGTTTTTCAGATCCATTTTAAAATGATCCATCACTGGCACTTAAATACTGCTAGGTATGAATGTGAGTAACATGTACAAATGGATGAGTTCTGGAGATTTGGACTTATGACAGCAAATATACTGGTGGTACAAAGTGCCATGGAATGGTTTTGTTGAATTGTTTTCAATTGTTGAATGATGACTGGTCCACTGCAAATCTGAATTTCTAATTTTCAGTGTTACTTTTCATAATTTGGAGTGAGAACATGAGATGAGCTTTCCTAATAACCAAGTCTGTAAATTTTGAGTGTGTATCAAATGGAACTGGCAAGCACTCTGGAAGATGAAGAATCGGGACCTACATAATGATAGAGTATAGTTAGTGGTTATAGATAGAACTAGAAGGAGCAGATAAATGACATCTATTAGCAATTCAACTTAAAAACCAAGCCACCTTGAGAACTTCAAACTGTAAGTAATACTGTGTGAACATATAAATATAATTAGTTATCTGTGCAGTGTGAATGGCTACATACTGCAACATTTGTACTGTACAGACGCTGTGGTTGTTTTTGTAGTGTTAATTATGTAATATTAAAAGAAAAATAAATGTTACAACAGGAAATGTCAAATTTATATTTTGAAGAAAAGCAACAGTACATATAGATGTTAAAGGGTGTGAAAATAGCTAGAAAGTAGACTTCTCTGTTAGTTGGATTAGAACAAGTAGGGACAAGTGCCACTTCAAAAGCAGCCTGGGAGCACTGGTCTAAGTGATTTGAATATGTTTAGAGAGTATATAGGCAGAGAATGAAAGATTCCAGCAATAGGCTGCAGGACTAATTAGCAAGTAATAGCTTTAAACTTCAAATTCTTGGGGTAAAATCAATTTTTTTTTTTTTTTTTTTTTTTTTTAAAGTATGGTGAGGATGAATTAAGAGAAGTGGAGGGTTGCCATAGATAAGCTTCCATTCATAGCGTAAATTGCATGTAATTACTATCCAACCTAATTTAATGAAGACTTCTCTTGTCATTAATCTCCATACCGTCTCTGCACAGTGAATTTGTACAATTCAAGCAGCAAACTTTCTGTACTGGTTTTGCTAGAGATGTTCTGTTGAAGTATGAATTGTGTATTAAGAACTGTTTAATCACTGACTGTGCCAGCGGCAAAGAGGGATAAAGCCCTAGGCACTTGAGGACACAGGCTTGGAGGATTGACAAACTCATTCTAGGGGACACAGTAGGTCTAGCATAGCTTGCACTGTTCTACTAATAGGGGAACAGTGTGGGGCAGTAGCTTATCAAGCAGTCAGAGCAGAGCTGGGATGATGTTGATATAGCTGCCCAAGCAAGTGATGGTAGTAGCCCCTGTTAGCACATGTGGGGGGGGGCAGATGTGTGGACAGAGGTGTTTTAGGCTGTCTGTGATGTAGATTTTTACATTACCAGCATGGGTAGGAGTTAGGTTCATAAATGCAGAGAGTCCAGTGCCAGTGACAGCACACTGCCTGGATGACAGCTGTTTACTGGCTTAATAGTTCAGCAGGCAAGGGGCAAAAAAAAATACAATAAAATTGAAACTTCAGCACAAGGAAGAGAAATGAAATAAATTGCAACCTCTTGTGCTTTTACTGCATTTACTGTATTTAGTATGAAAATCCAGTCATTTGTAGAAAAAAATTGTTGCATTTTAAGTCACAGAGACCAAAGACTACATTTCATTATGTTTATGGAGCTGAAACCTACAGTTTAATGAAAAGTCAGTCATAAGCCCAGTAAAAGATCTGTATATATCTAGTAAGCTTATTACATTATCTTTTTAATCATAAATATAATGAGATATTTCAAAAATAAGCATTTATTTTCTGTATCAAATAGCTTAGTGTGAACAGAGGACATCAAAAAATTATGTTATAGAGAGAGCCTACAGTGGAGGCTGACAGGAACTTGTACAAAGATGATTTTCAAACAAAATACCCTCACATTTGAAATTGCCTAGAATATTGCTTTAATAGTAGAAGCAGCAATGTAAAAATGTACAAAATTTGCTATTTATACAATACTGCCACATGAGTAAATGGGTTTGGACCCCAGAATGCAAGACTGCTGCAAAACTAGTGCATTATTACATGTAATTTAGTAAGTGGCATATAACTTCTCTGTGTACTTTTAAAGGTCATGTGTAAGGGTGTGTTTTTTTTTTTTTTTTTTTTTTTTTTTTTTACAGTTTCAGTTTGCAGTAGCTATGTGCTCATCGTAATAGATTCTAAAGTATGTTTTTACTTTAGTTTCTTCAGGGGATCTGTATTACATTTAATATTTATTATATTTAATAAAGGTGTTCTGCATGTTGAGCAATCCATCAGGTTCTTCCTGATTCTGAGACTGTGGTCCTGCATTTTGGTGATATGGTTGGAGGATAAGCAGATTTTCTATAGTTTGCAGCAGAGTTTAACACAAAGTAACAGTCATTCAGTCATGCAGTCAGATAGCAAGTCAGTAACTAAATGCATTTATATACAAAACGTAACAGAATAAGATTCCTAGTAAAGTGTATAATGCTTGGCATGCTGTGTACTAATTGTAGTTAAAACACTGTAGTAAATAGGTGCCTAGCATGGGATGATCCCTCTTGGGATGAAAATCAGGGGATGTGTGTATCAAGACAATGACAGCCTACAGCATAGTATTTTGTGTATGTCCTGCATCAACTGGATTGGTGCTATAGAAAGTGAAAATGTTCATTGAACTGAATAGGCTTTTCTGCAAGGTGAAAGCTCTCTGGTATGTCAGTACTGCAGGCAGTACCTCATAAGGAGCCAGACTGCCTCCAGAAGTATGCTGCATGTACAGGTGATGGTGTGCTGCGGGCTTTTGGAGATGGGGTAGCTTACAACTATGCATATATACAGTTTACTATAGTGGGAGCAATCCTCAGTCTCCTGTAAGGATGGCTTGCAGTGGTATGTTTTTTAAAAAAAAAAGATTTAATTCCTTAATAGACTACGGCCCCCATAAGCCCGTTCTCATCCCATGCAAGAAACATGCAGTTATGACGGACATACTACCTTACAGGTGGAACTTCTGCACTGGGTAGCCTCATGGCCATGCAGCTCGACTTGTATATTAAACGTAGCTCCCTGCTATGGAGAACATTGACCCACACTTTGCTGACCCGTTGAGACCCCAGATAAGTTTTGGGGGAGGGGGTTGCACAACGTGGGCAATAAGATTTAATACCATAGAATGTTGTAGACTCTCAGTACCTGCTCCTGGCATAGCCAGATTCCCTTAAGTTCGATACTCTTGAGATATTGAACTACATGCCCTTTGCTTCCCCATGACATCATTAGAAGGTGCCATCAAGTTCCACAAGATGGCACAGAATCAGAAAGTAATTAGACAGGTGCTCCGTATGCAGCATATAAAAACACATTTTTAAAACATTTTAAATGTAGCTTCCCTGACTTAACTAAGTAAAAAAAATACATTTTTTTAGAACCAGAAAGCCCACTTTATATGAACAAATCACGAGTACAGCAAAATGAAGTGGGGGAATCGTTGCATATGATCTGTAAGAAAAATGTGCTATTTCTATGTTGGATATGTAGCAAGAGCCACTAAAATGAAAAAAATCTGTCATAAAGCTTGTGGTACAGCTTAAAGAATGTAGTTAAGATGGAAAGTATAAATTGTCTAAATGAAACATTCACTTTACATAGTGTGCAAAGCTGGTATCTACAAGAAATTAACCTAAACATGGTACATCTTGAAAACCGATACTAGAGGTCTGTTTATTTTGAATGTTGAGCTGGATAGTATGCATAGTGTAATCAATGAGAATAAACAGAAATTCAGTAAAATACTTATTGCAGTTTTGCAATCAACTGATCATGTGCTGAAAATATGTATAGGAAAGAGATAATGGCCTGAGTTTGCTTAGTTGAAGTTGACTAAACAAAGCATGTTTAACTTTGGCAGAATTGAAGTTCCTATCCACATAGGTATACAGTCTTGGACCAAGGCCTGTTGTCTCTGCCTTAATTAGAAAATGTTGTTTGCTGAAATATTAAAAGCCAATTTCAATTCTTCAACTTCTCAGTTTCTAGTGAGACTAGGTAGCAAATTCCATTGGCTAGCCACTTTTTACCTGAACTAAGATCTTTCTGATTGATAATGTGCATATAGTATATGTCTGATTCCTATAAATGCTCCACTTCTGTGCGAGTCCATACCTTGAAATACTGGGATTAATTTGCCTGTCATACATGTATTTTATTTGTTCTCTTAGTGTCCTGAAGGTGAAATTCTACTGAAGGTGTTTGTTAAACTATTTTTTAAAGTAGAAACTGGTATAGACTTGTAATTATTTCATAGTTTATTGGGACAATTTAAGCTCACTGTTATTTGCGTTTGTCTTTTGGCTTTTCCCGGTTAAGGGTCGCCACAGCGGAACTCCGGTCCGCTAATGATTGGCAGTAGATTTTAATGAATGCCGAGGTGCCAGCTCGACGTTCAACCTTCAACGAAGGCATGCCCATTTACGCATGTCTTTCAAACGCCCACCCAACCACAGGGAGGACATGCAGACTCCACACAGAAGGCACTCCCTGCACTCCAGCCGAGAATCGAATTATGCATGTTAATCTAATTGTGGAGCTTTTCTCCCCGGCCTCTACAGAAAATAGACCTGGTCCAGTTGGATTATCCCGGTTAACAAATGAAAAAATAAAATAAATAAATCTTAGAACATGAATAGTAGTCCTAATTTTTTTATTAGATGTCAAAGCTAATATTTTCAGACCAGTATCAGTTCATACAGCCCTGCTTACTAAAGTAGAAGAATAAGTAACTGGACTGTTAACGGAGAAAACAGTTATGATTGTAAAGTAACAGACCGAAAATATGAGACAGAAATCTGGACACATGAGAGATATGTCAGGAATGCTCTTCTGGTTTCACTCGAGGCTTGGTAGTTCAATTAAGCCTTCTTAGATAAACGCATTGAAGTTTTGATATGCTAAGCTACTGTCACTCCGCTTTATAAATGCCATACAATGAAAAAATGGAAACCTACATTTTGGGCACATAAAATGTAATCAAATCGAATATTCCTGTACTAAAAATGGGATTACAGGGATTAGTTAAGTGTGATCGCCAGTGTGCCTACTGTGTGATCCTGGGATTGATTGCAGTTACTCTGGGATTTTTTCTTCAAAATACAGTGGTTTTGGATTTTTGTAGACACACACACAGACGCATGTATGTATGTATAGATATATGTATATCTAGCTATATATATATATATATATATATATATATATATATATATATATATATACACACACACACACACACGTATTTATTTATATACATAACGTGGAGAGGGGATATTGAGATGTTCATGGGAGGACCCCCCCCCCCCCCAAAAAAAATAAATGCTTTTTCTTTTAAGTATGCCAACTATTTCTCATTTTTGAGAGTTCCATTATTTTTGTAATCACATAAACGGTGCCCATCAGTCATAGAGCTTAAAAAAGATGACAGTTTATACAAGAAGTTATTGGCATAAGATGGCTTAGTATGCTGGTTATTCAGGTAATAATTGCTTGATCCACTTTTTTAGAGCTCTGGATTGTACGTAACTTTTGCTGGGTGTTTCAGTTTTCTCCCACCTGCCAGATACACACCATAGGGAACTGGCAGTGGTCCATAGCTGTACATAGCCTGTGTACATCTATAATTTTATGTTAGAGAGATGCACGCAAACAGATTTGCAGCAGATCAGATCTTGTCTAGGATTAGTTTTAGTTTTACTGCCTTGTGTCTGAATTGACTCCAACTCCCCATAACTTAGGAATTGTATAGGAAATATCAGAGAATTAATGACTGAGTGAAGTACAATTAATTAATAACCAGTCAAATCTGGTAGAGCCCTCTTGTTAGCTTACTATGGCCTCGTCGCATCATGGAGTTTCTAGCTGATTGCTGATGTTCTGGTAACTTTTGAATAACTCGTTAAGGCAGTTAAGTCATTTAAGATGTTTGGATGTTTTATTGTTCATGATATAAATGTTATAAAAGCAGTAGTGATAAGACTTTTAAGATAAGGAAAGCAGACTTCCTTAGAAAATTGTTGATCCCCTTGTGTATGGGTGAATCTGAGAGAGAACCTCCATGTTTACTGAGAAGATGCTGCTGACCATTTTGATGTATTACTTCATCCATGTATTGAGTCAATCTATTTTTATCCTAACTTGATCGGTCATTTAACATTACACTTTAAGACACTATTTCTGCAGAAGTTATATCTATATTTGGTTACCCTTTGCATTTGCTTTAATTCTTTCTTTGTGTTTAGAATATACTATAGGAGTCTTACTTGTTTATGAGATAGTGGAATGATTTTAAAATAATTAAACATAGTTATTGCCACTGTTATTTTCTAGTGTTTTCAAGTTTGCAAAGCTTACCAGAAGTATAAAAATCCACCATTCTAATACTGCTTCTTAGCTGTGAGAGACAGATTATCTAAATGTGATAATACAGCAGATGAATAGATCTGTAGCTACAACTTCATTGTAACTGAACTATTTAAGGAACTATGAACAAGTTGCAAATTCCTAATACAACACCGACGTGCATGTTGTGTAAGTCTATGCATGTCACTAAGTCACCCATTACGCATTTGTTACCACTAAGCACATTTATTTTTGACTCCAAGTGATTTACTGCCTTCTGCAAAAATTGCATATATGGAAACAAGTGAGAGGTTCCTTTTTTCTTGCTAATAGAATTAGGAATGGAAAACATGACAAAATTAAGTAATTGACCTCATAATTTAGGGCTATGTATCATAACCAGAGTATGCCTATTTACCACATAACACATGCTTAGACTTTAGAGATATTATGCATCATAACTTTAACATTTCCATTTGCCAAATAACATGCTTTGACTTAGATTCGAAGAATGTGACAGGCACAGCCGCTTTGTGAATTAGATTATATGAAGCGCTTTTCTCATGCTACGACTGAGATGTGACTGAGGAATGCACTAGTACAGCTGTGGTACTCAGAGTGCATTAATGTAGTCAGTATGCATTTAATTAGTGTACTGCTTGCAGGTAAGGTGCTTCCATTTGATACTACTAATATGAGATTCTTTTTGGCATCTAAGTTCTCTGAAGTTAAGGCAAATGTCAGTGACCTCTGCTTGACCAAATTCACAGATGATTGAAACTAGCTGTAGTCATAGAATTCCCCAGTGACACGCATTCTCCAAGAAGGCCTGTCCCAGATTGAATAACTGGTGCCAAAGTCATGGCCTAAAACTCGTAGTCAAGTGAGTATCCACTTCTGCAAAGTGTTTTGCTGTTTGCAGTACATATTGTATACTTGATTGAAATTTTACCTGGTAATATTCTGTAAATGTGTTTTGATCTGTTTGTTTGATGAGTTAAGGGGATTTTTCCCCTTGTATATAATTTACTTGGCAACTATTCTAAAATGCGTTTGCGTGTTTTCTGGAGCCTTTCTCCCCAGCTCATTGTAAAATATTTATTCTATTGCAAGGCTTTTCTGCCCCTGTATACAAGTACTCCTCAACTACTGTTTAAATGTTTTTTGAATCTGTTGTGGAACTTTTTCCCTCGGGCCTTCGCTGAAAATAGGCCATTGTTTCATTCAGACTTTCATAGTTATAGTAGAACAAATGAAATTAAAAAAAATGCATAATAGTATCTTTCAGAAAGCAATAACCCCCTGGAAATTATTGCATTGATAAAACACACCCAAGAGTTGACCCTGTGGTCAAGGATTTGGGAATCTATGTAAACAGGGACTTGACCTTTGACCGTAATTTGTCTACTGCAGTAAGTAAATCATTCTACATTGCACAACTTATAAACAAATGTTACAACATCTAGGTCCAGAGATGTCATTGTTCCCTTGTACTCTGAACTTATTAGGACAGTCAGTGTCCCCAATCCCCCTTGGGTATGTACCTGACCAGGCATTTGTAGAAAATGGAGCATCTACAGAAGTTCCTTGCATAAGGAATACATGGTTTAGACAACATGTCCTGTGCAAGCTGCCTCAAAGCCTTGTCCTTGTAGTTGGCTCCTACAGACTGCTGAGAGGAGATCTATGCCTGGCTTTCAAAGCATCCTTTGATCCAGCCCTTATGGACCTGATGCACATCTGCAAAACAAACAGCATCAGAAATGCCCAATCTAGGGACCAAAACCTTGACTGCAACAGAAATAAAACACTGTTATTAGCCTACTAATCACCTGAGAACCTATGAGGTGGGTTCACATACTGCAGAATTACAGGTGTTGCACTTGACTCTGGTGGTGAAGTGAGAACTGAATCATAATAAAAACTTTTTAGTTTCTGATTAAGTTTTGGCTGCAATTCTTACCTAATTTCACGACCTTTGGGCAATATCCTGGGTGTGGTGTGTGTTGGTGAGCTCATGCACAGAATTGGTCGAAAGGAGTATGGGACAGGAGTGGTCCATCTTCCTCTATCCATAAGACTAAGATCATCAGGGTTTACACAGCTCAACATCTGAAACTTTTTCTGGCTGCCATGAACCTTCTTTTTACTCGTAGTGCTAAAATACAGAGGGAAACCTCTCCACATCTCTGTGTGCTTAATTTCATTTTTTTTCCAGTTTGGGTGTTATTTCAGTGCTTCTTCCTGAGTGTTTCAGTTTTATTTTTCTTCTCTGGTCATTTACTTTTCTTGTCAGCATTTGCTATTTTTCCTCATAGATTTTTGCTATGTAGATGCTATTTTCATTATCTGAAGTAGTTAACTTCATTTGTTCATCAACCTGTGGGTATTTGATCCATGCCGGCAGCTTTATTCAGCTAAGATCTGAGCTCCAAGCTCCTCCCTTACCCATAACCCCCTGCCATCCTTCTCTGCCCTCAGATCTTGTTTCCCGGGGCTTATTCAAGCACCTAGAATGAGTTCCAGGCATAGGGTTTCGTGAGTTTTTCAAGAAAATTACCTTTATCTAGTTTTTTAGTTTAATTGTTAAATGAGTGAGTGTTGTCCCCTTTTGTAGTTGATTAAGCTAGTCTTGTTGGTAAAATTTATATATTTTTTTAGTTAGCCTAGTCTTCCCTCTTTCCTGTGTGTGTGAAGATGTGTTTGGGTTGGGCCTATTTTATTACTATGGCCGAGGCCCCTAAAACCTTCTTTTCTAAATGCACAGAGTGTGGCCATAAGCTATCTCCAGCGGATGGCCACACTCGGTGTGTTATCTGCCTTGGGGTTGACTATCTTTCTTCGGGCTGCACAATTTGTGCAGCCTTCAACCCCAGGGCTTTGAGGGATAGGAGGTCAAAGCTGATTCTGGCGGGACTTCTGCCCCCGGACTCTGCTTCGTCCTCTTCTCCCTCGGCAGCACCGGCTGCTACCGCAGCAGTCCCACCTTCTGTCCCTGCTCCCCTGGCCGGGACTCACCCTCCCACCATGGCTCAGGAGGAGAGGGAATCTAGGAGGGAGTAAAGAAAGGAGAAGCACCACAAAATGGTGGGCTGAAGCTTCCTCTTCGGCTCTGCCAGCTAAGCAGTTAGTCTCTCCTAGGGCTTCTGGGCCTTCTCCTTCCCGGCTCCATTCACCCCGCTTTTCCCCGGAGCCGGAGGAGGAGGGGACCCGGTCACCTTCGAGGTCTTCGAGGCATCACTCAAGGCCTGCCTCGGTGGCCTCGTCTAGATAGACCCGAAGCTTGTCAAATGCAGATATGGACCGGATGATGCGTAGGTTTCTCCAGGCCCAACTGCAGATGGGAGTGCTCCTGCCTCCCCCCACTCCGGGGGGGGGGGGAGCTCAACCCCCTTTTTCTCCCTGATTGCTCCTTCTCCGACCCACTTCTGGGGTTCGGAGCCATCGGATCCAGGCAGCATCGGAGCCGGGGGAGGCTCAGCGCCGATAGTACATGCTACTTCGGCTCCAACCGCACCCTCGAGTTTGTCTGTCCTTTTTCGGATCTGAGCTCTCGGAGCCGTGGGCCGAGCTTCGGATCCGGAGGTGTCAGTGTGTCTTCGGCTCCATCTCGGTCGGAGCATACTGGCTCTTCGGATCCGATTGCATCGGCGCCGGCTCCAGTCCGCACCTCGGATCCGAAGGGGCTGCTCTTGGAGCTTGGAGAGAGCAGTTCTCCTTTGGCATTCGATGTTGTGGAGAGGGTCTTGTCTAGGGACTCGAGGCCCCAGGCACCTGCTGTGGTTCCACCCATTACTCCCTCTCAGATGGGCCTACCTTCCATCACCCGGCCCCAGGGACAGCCTGCGCTTACGTCCCAGATCGTTCCCTTAGAGGAACAGGATGTGGTTGGTGAGGCATCCTCTGACATCCCCCCCGAGGAGGTTCCTCACAAATGTAAGTGCAAGAGGAGGCACTTGGACTCACCCGAGTCCCTGACAGAGGACACAGACTTAGAGGAAGGGGAAGGTTCCCCAAGGTCACCCCCCCGAGGACATCTCCTTCGGCGACATTATGGAAATGCTTCGTATTAGAGGGGGGGTGGTCAGCCCAAAAGCCTTTCTCCGATGAGTCTGTGTTTCTGGAGGCATTTGACTCAGTCCCATCTACCTCTTGGGTATCCCCTTCCGCCGATCCCCTGGTAGATCTGATCACTACCAGGGCATGGAAGGAACCAGACACTGTGGAGCCCATACCAAAGAGACCAGACAAAATTCTCAGTCCACCCACAGATAGGACGGTTTGGAGCAAGTGTGCTCCAGTAGATGCCATGTTGGTGGCGGCTGCCACCAAGAAGGAACTAGCCCAGGAGAGTTTCTCGGTCCACCCTCCCGACAAGGAGTCTCGGACGATGGACCGCATAGGGAAGCGGATGTTTGCTTCAGCAACCTTCTCAGTAAGGTCGCTGAACTACATGGCACATGTGATACGACTCCAGTGGGATCTCATCAAAGAATACGCAGGGTCCCCCCCAAAGTCCATGTTGGCCGAGGATAAGAAAACATTCTCAGCCCGAATGGCCACTCTTAAGTCCATTTCGAACACTTCTGTACGACTTCTGTCCCGTGCCACGGAAGGAGCCGCTAGAGCTAGTGGAGCGGCATTGTCTTAGGGCGGCATGCTTGGCTCCATCTCTGCGACTTTGCGGAACCCTTCAAGGCGTCTTTCGCAAATGCCCCTTTTGACGGCTCTTCAATGTTTGGCAAGACCGTCCGCGACACGCTGGTCCAGAGCGAGAAAGATGGGTAGACGTCTGCCATCAGGATCTGCTTCTCGGCTCTCCAGAGGTCCTTCTCCAGGAACCAAAGGGGACAAAAGAAGATGTGGTTCCGAAAATCTCAACAGTCCCATTTCGCTCCTGACCCTTTGTCCTTCAGAGGCAGAGGAGGACAGGGTGGATGCCAGCCCAGAGGCAGAGGGGGGACCGAAGAATTTCGGGTCGAGAGAACCCTTTTCAGATCGGCCCGCGCAGCAGCCCTGAGGGGTTACCTGAATGCTGCACTCTGGAGGCAGTCGGGGGGGCGTTTCTCGAGGCACCTAGCAGTTTGGGAGTCCATTACAACAGATCACTGGGTGCTTCGAATCATATCCAGAGGTTACACTATCCCCTTTCTGAATCTCCCTCTCAGACCCCGGAGCCTCCCCGATGTCCCACCCAATCAAAGGGAGGCAGCAGCCACAGAAATAAAGCAGCTGCTAGGAAAAAGAGCAATCCAGCCCATCCCCCAAGATCAATCCAGATCAGGCTTCTACTCCAGGTTCTTTTTGGTGCCAAAAAAGATGGGGGACTTAAGACCAATCCTCAACCTGTTCACTCTGAACCTGTAGGTTGCCAAAGAAAAGTTCCGGATGGTCACCATTCAATCCATTCTCCCACTCCTGCAGGAGAACGACTGGATGTGCTCTACAGACCTCAAGGATGCGTACTACCACATTTTGATGGACAGACGATTCAGAAGGTTTCTCCGCTTCCGGCTGGGAGCCAGCCACTATCAGTTCAGGGTCCTTCCCTTTGGTCTCACCACAGCCCCCAGGGTGTTCACCAAATTGATGGCAGTTGTAGCGGCCCACCTGAGGCTTCAGGGAATACAGGTCTTTCCGTATCTAGACGACTGGCTCCTGACTGCCCCCACCAGGCATCTACTCTGTTAGGCCAGGAATTACTTCCTTCACTTGGCCTCTCATCTGGGAATTTCAGTCAATCTCAAGAAATCTTCCCTTCAACCAACTCAGACCTTAGATTTCATAGGGGCCAGGCTAGATACAAACCTGTTGAGGGCCTTCCTAACTCCGGACAGGCTTCGAACTTTGAGATTCCACGTGATGGCCCTCTTACAATCCCCGGCTCCCCCAGCGGAATTGGTCCTGAGGGTGCTCGGTT